>NC_136881.1:34451070-34503570 GCF_949152265.1 Phoxinus phoxinus
ATTTTTTCTGAATAACATTTTTTAAAAGATAATTGCGACTATTTATCTAATTGCGAGTTTATTCCTTCCAATTCTGACTTTATAACACGCAATTGACCGTTCGCAGGAGCTTGATTGACAGGTGATCTGACCAATCATACTTCGCCATCCACCATTTTGTCCGACAAAGCAGTCAGGAGAGTTAGTAGATTAACATGGGAGGATTTGAACTTGAAAAACGGAGTGTATTGACACCTTTCCGCGGTTAAAACAACATTCCTTCTTATGTTCATTCATGTTTATTTGATGCTATAAATGAACTAGAAGGAAGAGATCATCGGTTCATGAGCAGCTTGAACTGATGCTCTACAGCGATCTGTCAGACACATTAAAGAGCCACAAAACGGTATTTATTGTTTAAATTTCTTTTAAAAAATGACCAAATTTGAAAGGTGAGACTTTGTTTAATATGTTTAATATATCAAAAGTAACCGAAAAGTAACCTGGTCTGTCCTGTCTGTCAGCGTGTTGTCAGTCTCCTCTCTGCTCCGCGATGTATTTTTCACTGCGTGAGAACATGGTGTGGTGTGAGAGCGGCGTAGCTTGTCGGACATAGCGACAGTAACTAAGGGGGGCGGGTCTTTGCGAACGGTTTATATCTCCCAATTGTGAGATATATGCAATTCTGAGAAAAAAAGTCAGAATTGCGAGTTGACTTCTCGCAATTGCGAGTTTATACCTCACAATTCTGACTACATACAGTAACACGCAATAACGACTTTATATCACACAATTCTGGCTTTATAACACACAATTGCAAGTTTATATCACAATTCTGGCTTTATAACACGCAATTGCAAGTTTATATCTCACAATTCTGACTATATAACACGCAATAACGACTTTATATCAGAATTGCAAATGTAAACTCCCAATTGTGAGAAAAAAGTAGCAATTACCTTTTTTTTATTATTTTTTATTCTGTGGCGGAAACAAGTTTCCACAGGTTTCAAATCATTTGAAAGATATTCGGTTTATTTTTTTTATATAGAGGCTTTTAGTAGCAAGTATAGGCTTTTAAAGAGGGGGAAATGCGATCAGGATATTATGTGAATCAGTTTAGAAAAAAAATTTGTCAGTACAAAAATATTTATTTTTCAGCTTGCTAAGCATCACTTGACAGCATATGCCCTTCTCAAATCACCTGGGATTCAGTTTTGCTTTTAAAAACCCATTCAGCACCACTTTCTCTTCAACTGCCCACAGCCATAATTGTGAAAGCACAATAAAGACAAATAAAAACAGGGAGATTTGAACTCAGAATGAACAACTAGTGCCGTTCCACATGGCGTGTACAACCTAGAGCAATCTAGTCGGCACTGTGACAAATTATGCTAATTATCATGCCACTTCAACCCAATGCATCAAGACAGTTGATTAGCGGTGAGTGAACTTTATGTTCCCTTTCCGCTTGCAATAATGCGCCAATCGAGCCGAGCGCCACAGTGAATCCACTGCATGTCCCAGTGATCATTAGTGGCTAGCGGCTCATGCTAATTGAGTTTATTCAAAACGTCTACCTTATCAAATATGTATTCACTGAAAGTTAGAACAAGGTGCATTGACGCAATGATAGCGAAGGCTATATTAATACGTTTATGTATGCATGTATATTTGCCATTAATATTAGATAGTAATAGTAATTGGATTAGTAATAAAAAGGGGTTGTTCATTTTCAATGTTGCTAGTAGTGTATGTATCAAGCCTGATTTGGTTTGCAATACACATGCAAAGTCATATTCTCGATTCCATTTTCTCCTCATCTTCATAACTTTAATTAGGAACCCAGTGAAAATGAATGGTTGTGAGTGTCAGTTAAGATAAGAGTTGTATCAACTGGCATGGTGTTTTTCAGCACTAGCTCAGTCTCTGAAATCTCATTAGTTTCTACACAGTTTCGAAGGATCCAAAATTGTGGAAGTAATTAAAGTGACTTTGAAAAGATTTTTTGTTTATTTTTCTGAGAAAGACCAGGGGCCTCATTTATGAAGACGTGCGTATAATGATCCTAAATGTAAACGCGCATCAGTTTCCAAAATGTTCATGCAGCAAAATAAAAAAAAATAAAAAGTGTGGAAGGTTATACAACGTGTGTGATATATATGTGTGTGAATTAACATATATTATTATTGTTGTTTTCATTAAGTATTAGACGACCCGGGGACTTCTGGAATCCTCTTTTTAACATATGCTTTGGGACACACTTATTCTAATCTCACATACTGTTTAGGATTTATACTATGGACATTGAGACGCAGAGTCATGTCTTCTTATCGGATAAAAAAGAATCTGCCACAATTGAGCACAGTGTACATTTTTAGGATTTATGCACATCTTGGTGTTTCCAACCAGCATTTTTTAAAAATATATATATATCCAAAAATGCGCATAAAAATAGGTGGATGTAAACATATACCAGCACTAACCTGCATAAACCAATCTATGCCAGCGTGAAAACTTATGAACGCTTTTAAACCCTTGAAATGATCATATGTGGAATTTTTTGCATGGGTTGTTGTGAAATGTTTTTTTTTTTTACACCATCTTTCTCAGCGTTAGGGATATATACCGTTCTTTGAGACCACAATGTTCATGGCCCATTTGTTTGTAAGCACATCAGTTTCTAAAGCCATCTGTGTTTCGTTTCAGTGGAAAACTCCCTGAGCGCTCTCTAATGAGCCTAGGATAATAAAAATGTTCCTGTAACATTTGCTCTTTTTTTCTTTAAGTGGCCAGAATTTTTTCCTTTCTAAAATATTCTCAGTATTAGAATTTATCGCTAATGCTGTGGTTTTATTGAAACTGCTTTCAGCTCTTTTGAAATTCTGTTCAATGTTTCGCCTAAGGCCTCTGAGAGCGAACATCAGACAAAGTGAAATAGTAAATTGTTAAATGGTAAGATACTTAAATAAAACTCAGTCTATACTAAATGACAATTCTTAGCGATACACTTTTCCTCTGGGTAGAATAAGGCAAGGGGAAATGTGACCCTCAGCATCTTTGATGAATGGGAAGGAAAACATTTGATTAGCGTCTATGGATGTAAGATACCAAAATATGATCAGAAATTACGTTTCAGTTGATTGTTTCAGATTAGGTTTTGATGAAAACAGTGATTAATTATATTACTGTATTGTTGTTGCATGCAGCACACTTACAAAGTTTGCGAAAGCCCCAAGTTTTTCCTTTTTCTTTTCGATAAACATTTCTGCTGGTGTTAAATTGAATTTGAACAAGCCCTTGCATGAACCATTTAGAATATAACAATTATGCATCATGTAGCAAGAAATATATTTCCATAGAAAACACTATTTATGGACTCCTTATCTACTTTGTGCAAGCAGGACCTGAAGTGCATTTAGGCATGAAAAGGCACTGGGTCTCGTAGCTCCGTGTAAAGTGTTTTTTTCTTTCTTTCATGTAATGGATTCATTACTGTTCTCTTCAGATCCAAGCCCGAGGCGGTGTTTAGTCACTTCATTAAAATGGGATACAAATGGATGCCTCTATAATTTCTGCTTCATCTGAGTCTTAGTCTGAGAACATGGTACCGCACGACCTTAAGTGTTCATACTTTATACCTTACAGTAAATGCCAAATGTAGTCTATATTATAATAATAATGTATAGAGGAAAGGGTGGATTTAGATGGGTGCCTACAATTTGATTTGCGAACTCAAAATTTTAAACTTTGTTTTAGACCTTTAATAAAACCATATAATCTGCTTTTAAATCAGAGCAGGAAGCAGTGTCGAGAAATGAGTTAAATAGCTGCATTTATTAGTACAATAAAAGTCAATGGGGTCCAAAGCATTAGCGAAACCCCGTTGGCTTTCATAGTATGGACAAAAAAAAAATTGTCCTTGACAAAATGAACCTTAATTTGATTTTGTGTTCCACAGAAAAAAATCACACAGGTTTAGAACAATATGAGGAGTAAATGATGACAGAATTGAAGTTGAATAGGTTTTCATTTCATTATTGAGTTAAATTGAGTGGCGATCAGGCATAGAAAATGGTTGTTTTTACTGAGTGGTCGTTGCGGTTGTCATTAGTGTTGGAAAGCGACGGCAGAAATCAATGTGCACAGCTCCCAGACGTACAATCTGCTTATAAATAACTTTTTGTGCTGCTGATATTCACTAACATACAGCTGGGATTTTGGTTAATAACATTGACTGCCAGTTGTAGGTGGATGTACAGTATCAGGTCGGGCACCCCTCATAGGCCATCCCAGCCAAAAAAAAAAAAAAAGTGGGATACACCACTAGAAATCACACAATTTTCACATGATTTGTCATTCTTTTACCATGTGGAAAGAAATGTGGATGTTCACCAAAAAAAAAAAAAAATGGATTCACTAATCACTTAATTCTTTATTTTGGAGATGAGGTTGAATGACATTCTCCCACCGTCTGTCCCCAAATTCAGTGACTTTACCTTTGTAGAAATGCAATGGTGTAATGCTGTCACTTCCATCTGCTCTAGCTGGGCAGCAGTTTCCAATGCTTTTCCTCCTGGCATGGATTGGAGGAAGCTGGTTACAAAAAGCCAGCTTGGAGCTCTAAATCCAAAGCATTGCAGTTTGCAGATGAACAGTTTTACAGATTTTCTCCCAGGGAGATTGACTCAAAGACTATAGGACAGACGTTTGGCATTATCTTGAATGCACGGCTAGACATGCAATAGCTTCTAATTCGGTTGATCTTGTTAAGTTTCTGAAAGCATAAATGTAGCTTACATTTGAATGCATATAAAGCATGCTGCTTTATGCTACAAATCAAATCAAAGCACATTAACATTGCATGTTTAATGCTTCTTTAGGGTTTAGAGAGCAATCAGCTGTTATGTGGTATAACAAAAATATTTACTTTTATTTAACTGCCTACCTATGTACTACAGTAACCCCAAAAGTTTTATGCACACTTAAATCAAACTTAAAATGTATGAATGTTATTGCATTAAATCAAACAGTGGCATTTCATTTTTAGAAAAAAGGCACAATTACAAACACTTATTTTATTACCTTTTGACAAGTTGAAATTCATTATAAATATGGCTGAGAAAAGCTATTCCTGAGAGAACGTCTAGCATCATTCGTTTTCAGATTGAGTTAATTATGAGTTCAAGTAAATTGCGCTATACACTAGAATACACACAAATCAAGACAATGTGGGTTGATGAGATGAAAAAAATGTTGGACACTCCAACCATCAGGTTTAGATTGTGTGAAAAAAAGTCTAGAGAGCGTTAATTCAGCATACTGAGACTCGGAGGAAGAAGCATGTCTAATTGACAGCCTGTAGTTTGGACCATCTGTGGTTAGCCTGTGGTAAGTAAAGGTCATTTGGGTAGGTGGAGGAGAGAGAAATGCGGAGATGTACCATTGAGTGGGTGTATTGACTGAAAGATATAGGGCCGAGAACATAGCCCTGAGGTATGCCAGCACTGAGAGGTTAATGAGGATGGAAAACCTGCTCCGTTAGGCACAGTGAAATTCATCAATGGAAGAATAAGTGTAGGGTTGGGGGTGGATTAGAGATGGGTTGTTAGGGAATGATGGGAGTTGAGGAAATGCACTCTAGAGAGTTTTACATTTGTTTTCCATCTAACAGTGTCTAGATCGGCATTTTTAACATTAATTATGGCTACAAGTCTGTTCAGTCTATTACGGAAAAATATATTGTATTCACCTTAAAGGTATTAGTAATAATTCTGAGAATATTAGACACTCTTTTACAGCATATGGTCAGATGTCGTGTTTGCAGGATGTGCTTTGCCAGAAGATATGCAATCAAATTAATCCAACATCTCTTCGTAACTTCCTATTGGGCCATGCTTGGAAAGATATATTGCAATAATTCTTCAAATCACATGCACATATACACACTCTCACATGCACACAACTTTGACGCATTAACTGACAAATATGCACTGCAAGTGTGTGTATAAATAAATAAATATACTCACTGTAAATTATATGGTAATTCATAGGTTTTACTGTTCAAAAAGGTAACTTGCAGTTAATTAATTAACAGGTTTCTACTGTAGTATTTTTACAGCATTTTTCTGTAAAATTACAAATATTATTTACAGTACAGAAACAAGATACACTAACTTAAGCAACACTTAGATTATCTTAGATTATATTTTGTACATTTTGTTTTCTTTTTTAGATTTTTGGACTTGTTTATACTTGTTATAACTTGTTTATACTTACAAAAGTGACAAAATATGCCACTGCACAATGCCAAAATACATACTTGTTAAAGATACCTTCTCTGAAAACAAATGTTAATATTAAATGCAGTGCTGCTTCTGTATATGCCACCTGAGCAACTGCCATTGAGATGAATGGAAAGGCTAACAGACTGCAATGGAAACCAGAAGACAAATTGGACAAGGAATGGTGGCCAAGAACATCCTGCATCTTGGAAAAACCAAACATTAGAGACATGATGCACACACACACACATACAAATAAAAGCAGCAAAGATAGTACATAGATGGCATTGTTGATGGTTGCCAAAAACTAGTTAATGAATGCCTGAAGTATGATAAAAAAAAAGGACCAGTTTAGCCAAAGGAAAGATTCAACCTTTGTGTTCAGTATGTCTGCAATGGTTTACATTCAGTTCTTTGTGTTATTTCAGAGTGTGTTGTTTTGAGTGCAGACGTCTGGAAGGAAGGTTTATATGCCCTCTAACAAAACAGTATAAGCTATCTGATACAATGATTTTTCTTCATGTTGTTTTCCGTCAGATGGCAAAGGCATGTGGCATATCCCTGTCTTAATGAAACATCCTTGTTTTAATGAGCTGCATTTTGTTTATTTGTCCTTCATTTGACTTTAAGTGTGCTAAACTAAATTCCTCTCACACTAATGCTTTATATCAGTGGTTCTCAACTGGTGGGTCACATGCAAAAACGGGTCATAGGTCTTTTTTAACAGGGTTGCAGACAGCAGAGGAAAAACAAGGCCAAATGCAAATTATAAAATGTAACTGCCTATATTGTTGTGTTCGGATATACATTTTAATTGGCTTATCAACTTTTAAAGGGAGGAGTTAACACTTGAAATCAACAACTTTTGTTGACTTAAGTCCATGCAAACGTCCTTGCTATTTTTGTATTTGAATCAAACTAAATTAGGCAGATGATGACATGGACATGCTGCTTAACGGCTTTTTATCCTTTAAAACCATGAACAAAATGACTAAAGGTGTACAGGAAATACAGTTTCAAAGTTCCATAATGCCCTTTTTTACAAGATGTAAAATAAGTCTCTGATGTCCCCAGAGTGTGTTTGTTAAATTTTAGCTAAAAATTATCCACAGATATTTTTTATAGCATGTTAAAATTGTCCCTATTTGAGGGTGAGCAAAACCGGGCTGTTTGTGTGTGTCCCTTTAAATGCAAATGAGTTGCTGCTCCCGGCACAGAGGGCGGAGTCTCATTAGCTTGTGTGTGTTAGCAGCTCCGATTACCTCACACAGACATGCACTGAAAATTTCTAAAACGTTTAGCCTTTAATGTTCAAACCGGAGTTGGACAAAGATGGAGAGACTAAAGATGGAGTAGAATGCAACAGGATAGTTGATGAATGGATGTTGCTGATGTGGAGTTAACTATTTTCTAGTTATTGATTAGCATATTTTGTCATGATAATCTAAAAATCGCGTTTCCGGGGGCGGGTTTTATGTAAATGTTAGGGTTAGTGATGTCACTTACCCATGAAGAAACTCATTGTAATCCCTACCAGCCGTTTGTTGTAGTCCTTAAAAAGTTATTTATGTAAAATAAAATATCTCCCTTTGCTTTGAACTTTGAGCGTTGTAACTTTGCATATGTTGTTTATGTTCAAACAGCAACAGTACACATTAACTAAAGTTAAAAAAGTGAAATCATGATCAGCCACCCCTTTAACTTGTAGAAAGGGTAGGCAATATTTGTGTAGATATTTATTTAGTTATTAATGTTTTTTTTGGTGCACTGAATTATTGGTCAAAAGTATCTAAATTCATGGGAGGTTCAGAAACCACACTGATTTACATAATCTTATCTGCCTGAATAAAGGTAAAACAAAAGAGTGCAAGGAATAAAAGATGTGGGAGGAATATATTCTTGCTGTGAGTTTTATCAGGTTCTACGATTTGTTCCATCCTTTAGTTTGTACAAGTAAGGACATCGCCAATGCCAAAGTCAACACCGTTCATAAATTAGGTGATCAGAGATATGCAATTACATTTTCTGGAAGAAACAAAAGCCTGTTTGCAACACAAAAGATCTCTGTTTGAATAAGACAAAAAAACAATTATGGATTAACTGCAGCGTAACTAATCCCATTTAGCTCCCGGGACTAGTGTACGGAGAGCATCGCAGCCGACTTTGGTGTGTTTCAATAGAGGTGAAACGATGCTTGTCTGCATGCGTGCCGTATCCCCCAGATGGGACTTTGAATTAAGTGGCATTTTAAATTTTGTCCTACATGCTCCCAGTAATCTTTCTAGGTTACGGTGCAGATACGGAACACAGGCCTTCTGAAATATCAGGGCCGTGCAAACAAATATGTTCTTTTTGTATCTGTTCATACTTAAATGGCCTGAACCCACTGACATTTACAGTGTGGATGATACACAATTAATCAGTGATAACTTCCTTTGATGTAATTGTTGTTCAGTTACATTGAACTTGAGGTAATAGAACATATACATTTTTATTTTCTAAGACGTTCAGTAGCCCTAATTTTGAAAGAATAGAAGATAGTTTTTTTCCATCCATCCATCCATCCATCCATCCATCCATCCATCCATCCATCCATCCATCCATCCATCCATCCATCCATCCACCCATCCTTCCACCCATCCTTCCATCCATCCATCCATCCTTCCATCCATCCATCCATCCCCTTATTGTGCATGTTATTTTTATAATCTTTTTTTCTTCTGTTTATGTAATCATGGCTGCGGTCAGAAGCAGTTGTAGGGTCAGGCTTCATGCACTTGATAATAAATGTTCCAGTCTTACATCTTTGTGGGATAATTTATGGTAAGCAAATCATGAATTCATACTGGAATTCAATTTAGAAATGGCCAAATTGACCTTATTCTCAGTCTCACTCACACCAACGTTTGTATAACCACATGCATTTTAGAACGCTGTAGTAAGGGAAAAAAATCAACAAACAAACAAAAAACATCGGGAAGTAGTTTCTTTCGGCTTTCTGTACTCAATTGTTCGCTATAATGACAGTTTTATGTTTTTGGCTGGCTGGTTGTTTAAAAGTGTTTTAGAAGTTAGAAGGCTGTTAAAATGCAGTCTTGCATGTGAAGGGGAAAAAACCCCTTTAATTTCCCCAAAAACCTGAATGCTGCCTGGCTTGTGTGTTAGGAAAATAGTTTTACATGAACCACTTAATCCCCATAAACCCATTCTTAGTGCCGCCCATTTCCGGCATTAAGGATTATTTGAACGTGAACTCATAATATAATATTACCCTTTAATATCGTAGCGTACTTCTAAAATCCAATCAAATCCCAGTTGATGAAATCAAGTCCTGGCCTACAGTATTCCTCTCTGAATATTCTTTCACTTGGAAATACATCATGGTATTGATGTTTAGTGTGTTGTGAATACCATTTCACAGTGTTTTCCATTCTCAGATTTAGCTGATGGTCTAGTCCCAAGATATCAATGAGAATGACTCAAATGACCATCAACCTCCACTTTAAGCATTAACATATGCTGACGGATGAGCTGTCGCTCAGTGAAGAGTCTCTTGGCAGACGAAAACATATGGCTATTTCCCGTGCCCAACTAACTTTGCAGCATTTTTAGCCGTGTGAATTTACTAGAAATCCTTTTCTTTGAGGATTTCTTTGTATCCATGCTACAAAGACATCCTTAGCAATTTCCACAAATAAAGACACTGTAACGCAGTATAAAAGCAGGCGTTTTGAAAAAGTACCTCAGGTGATCGCTGGATCTGCTAAATAAATTGTTTTTGGGAGGGAGAGCGAAAAAGCCATCTCAATTTGTTGGAGCAGAATGCTGCTTTCACTGCATTGCCAGCTAAGAACATGTGCAATGAAGACAAATGCAGATTTGTACTCATTTACTTGTATGTGCCATATGGTGCACCTAGCACAGGTGAGAAGAAAGCCAGAAAAGCCAACCGTGGATGATGGATTGGCCGAGGTAACATAAAGCGAGAGAGCAAATAAACAAGGCGCAAACAAACAAGGTAAATGCGGTGGGATATATTCAATTTTTTCATGAAATACAGAGAGAGAAGAGGGTTTTGTGAACACCAAGGTCAAGGTTTCAGCTGAGGTACCTTTGAATTATCTTTCTTGCATCCAGAGAGACCCACCAGAGGTCTTCTACCTGCAGGCGGAATTCCTTGGCTGGCCGAAAGGTCGGAGTCCAAGGTCTTGGCCTTGGTTCTGTTTTCCTCGCCCATCTCAGTGAACTGAACTCCAAATGAATAGCTCATGCGTGGAGGGAGATTTTCCGAACATCCCTGCAATGATCTGATGGCAATAAGCCAATGAGCTAAAATTGTGCCAATGACCAGTGGGCTTTGGTTTCCATGAGCGGATATTTCATTGCAGAGTCTTGGGGGTTTATGAAGATGAGAACTGGTTTTTAGTAAGAAATAAACAGAAAATAGATGTAGTGTCACTTGTATAAATCAATATAACAAGCATTTTTAAACCGTTTACGTTTTAGTGAAAGAACAAAATCAATAACGCAAGCTAGCGAAATTTCACACTTCAACGCAAATTATATCTTAATGGCACTTTTCCATGTCAATAAATAAATAGCGATCATTTCTATTGAACTGGAGACATGAAGACATAAGATTGAATTGGTGTAACACTGATTACATAATTGCATGTTAGTTTGTAGATATCCAATTTCGTGTGTGTGTGTGTGTTTGGAAAAGCTATAAAACATTCCACCCTCTAGCAGATTACGGCATTAATAAAACATTAAGGAGATCTGCTGGAGCGCTGATGAGATGGTGTTGTTAATGAGAATCATTTCATGAAGCCATAGATGCCATACATTCCAATATCTTTCAAGCTTTCCGTTAATGAAAGATCACCTTAGTAAACGACATTGAAAGCTCCACTAAACTGCTCAAATTATCTATCAATTGCGTCTTGCTGTTAACATGTTAGTTCTTGTTTTATATGCGATTTTAGAAGGTATGTGTAAAGAAAATGTCAATGGAGAATCTTGATCCTAGTGGACTAATGTGAAATAGAGAAGAAAAAAAAACATTTGTGTGAGGATCTCCATGTTCTCTTGAGCTAGTCACAGCTACATATTTCTTTTTTTTCTTTTTTTATAAATTGTCAATTGTACTTACTTAATTTCAGTTTTTGTCTAAAAAATAGCAGTTAACATATTTTGAACATTTGCTATTTTTGCATATTTATTTTATTTATTTTTCTTCTTTTAGAAGACTAAACAACAAACAAACAATTAAACAAACAAAAACAACTTAGTTGTTCACTACTTCAAAGTAGGGAATATAAGTGTTCATTTAAATCCTGACCCAACTGTGACATTTTAATTGATTTTGGTTTGCTTTGTTTTGCTTTTGTTTGCTTGTTCTGCTTTTGTTTGCTTGTTTTGTCTGCTTTTTCCCCCCGAAGTGGATTCAGAATGTTTGAATTCTGAATCCACTTGTCTCAAAAGTGAAAATATGCTTGATGATTCTAAATCACATAACTTGTTGAAATTTTTTGACTGAACATTCTGACTAAACTTATACAACTAAACGGCCGATCGTTTAAATATAGCCGAACATCAGGGTCGATTGTATCATGGCATCAAAAGGGAAGAAAAAACGTGTAAGACTTCAACTCTACTGTGTGTGAAGAAAACGTCTCTTGTGTTGAATAGGGCTTATTTGCTGTTAATCATATATATTAGCTCTGTTATTATTTTTAACCTTCAATATTATAGTAATGGTCCAAATGAGAGAGTTCCTTGTATAGTTTGTCATGTAAGTGCATATAATGTAAACAACACGAACGTATAGTGAATCAAAAGTTATCCAGGGATAATGCGATGATGTATTGTGCGTGTTTAAATACATTTGTTTATCTGACCACCATAAGTGTCAACAATTTGTTTATTGCAAAACCGCTCCAAACAACTCACACACAAACATTGTGGATCAAATATGTATAGCTGGATCTGATTGTTAGCCATAGTTTATTTAAGACAATAAAGTTTTGGTTTCTGTTTTATTTCTATCGATGTCACAGCTTGCAGACGATCGCTACGGAAAAGCTGCGTGGTCTCTTGACTCTTTAACTCCGCCCACGGGACGCCTCCAGGGGCTCGGCTGTTTTCGGAAAGAAGCGGTATAGCCTACAGCGGTGCCTGTCTTTTATAAATCTGATAAAACTAAAGATTAAACTAGAGTTTAAACTAAAGACTAAAGACAAGATTAACATGAGATTGGCAGAAACGGTGTGTGTTATGTCCCCTTTAAGACAATGTTAAACTTTCAGTATCGGCAGAGACATTTTGTGGTGCGTCTAATTTAGATGAAAGTTTCTAGATTTCTGGCATAAGATGGCCATGTTCTCTTCCCTCCTCAAATCCTGACCAGGTAAAGATATCCTGACCTTTGGTCATCATTATAACTAAGCTAAGCTCTCACGACTGTTTTATTTATTATGATTTGTTGTGTGCCTTGGTCTGGGGCCAAAGTCTGAATCTGACCTTTACAAACACAGCGAATGCATGATGGAGGGTTAGAATGAGAACGGTTACCAAACTATGAGCTGATAATGAGGCTGCAGGCACTTTCTAGACTGATATTTGATAAGAAAGAGAAATCCAATTGCCAAGGGACATCATTTGACCGCTAAGGTTTGGTAACAGTCACAACAGGACACAAACCTCTGTGGTGTGGAGACTTACAGTAATGAAGAGATGAGTTTGATTGGCACGTATAGGCTACAGGGATGGCACAGAGCTGTACGCACCTCAGAGGCCATGCTTACTCTACAGACAGCTTGATCTGGGCTGTGTCCGGGACCTAAAGTCTGTGGCGTGCCTTACTTTTCTGCCTGCTGTTACATGGGCTGGTGTGTGTTCTGGCCTTTCAATGTGCACTTCTTTGACCACTATGGATACATTAAACACACAGTATCAAACTGTTTGGTGATACCACAGCTGACCTGTAGAGGATTATTTTTTTTATTTTTTTTAGGTGTTTTATTTTATAGTTTAGTTTAGTTTAGTTTTTGTACAAATGCAAATAAATTCTGACTTGCACAGTTTTTGTCTCCCTTGTTTTTGTTTCCACCTTCATTGTCAATTTTTTTTTTTGTTATTGCCATTTTCTGTTCTCTTCATGGTCTAGTTCTTAAAAGCGAAAACCCAAATATAAATGTTTCCACCTAGTGGACACAATAGTCAACCCTAGTCATCAATGCTGAAATCTTGATTGAAATTGAGTCTTAAACTGAATTGAGATTTTTTTTTTGTATTAATTGTCTCATTCAGACCAAAGTTATGTTTAAAAATAATAATAATTTTTAGTATGTTTTGTGTGTTTTAACAAAAATATCTGTTAAATTTAGTAAATATTTTGTCATGTAATATTTATTATTTTAGGCAGTTTTACTCTTGACTAAATGGCATTTAATATTCAAATATTTTATTAAATAAAGCAGCTTAGTTGGGTTAATCCCCGCAAAATTATTGACTATATATATATATACAGTATACACTATAATTAGTTCATTGGTAATATCTTTATCTTTTATTTAATTTAATTTTTGGAGCTTGATTTACAGGAGGTGTCACTTACACTCAGTAGTGATGCAGTTTCTATTATAGGCCTACTTGCTTGCTTTCAGTTGAAGCGGAGAAGGCTGATGTAGAGTAAAAGAGACGAGAATATCAAGACCGTCTGGCAACATGCCATGCGACATCAAATAAATTACACTCTAGTTTCCTTAAGTGAGCCAACAAAGTGGGCCCCCATGGAACAAAAGCCCTAGCGTAGAATGTGAAGTGGGCAGAAAACTGATATGATGCAGCTCCCACACCCTTCCTCACTTAGCGCTTGTGCTCGGTTTCGCTGTCTTCTGATGATGTGGCTCACAATTCCGTAACAGCAGCCAGGACACACAAAGTGCTAAAAACAGACATCCTTAAAAAGTGCCCCGGGCGCAAGCGTGCCAGATGTAGTCTGCATCTTTTATCAAAAAATGAGCATCACAAAACTGCTGCGTAGACTCATTTGCGAAAAGCACTGTCCACTATTTTCTTTTTCTAATACTTTACTGCTGCCCTCTGCACATTAGCCCCATAAACAACGTTGCACCCACCAAACGTGGATGTACGTTATACAGGGATCGACTGAGGACAGGACAGGAGGTCTGCGGATGGATCTGCAGAGGAGAGGTTTAGTACCGCGCCACAACAGCTGGGATGGAATGAGCCTCCCTCACAAACAAACCATCCCAAAAGACTGGCTGTGTTTAATTATGCAGGAGACCGGCCATGTACAAACTGAGTCGCCAGTCGCTACAAAGGGACAGTTAACTGAGCAGAGGTGAAGAGAGAGATCGAGAAAAAACATTGAGAATGCAGACAGCGGATGTGTTCCAAAACCTAGTGAGCAGTCTGTGTAGGCAGCGCATTAAAGGGCCATTCATACAAGTGGAGAATTGCAACGACAAAGCAAACCTATTTTCAGTGAATATTGGAGATTCATGAGGGGCAGCAACTGTTTGGCAATGCAACAAAGTATGGTAGCATTCAGGTTTATGCAAATGATTGTAACGTTTTTTTGCAACTATGAGGGTTTAAATGTCTTATTAATAAATGCAAAAAGCCTTATTAATGATAATTAGGAATAATTATTAATCTCTGTGCTAGCTACTATAAAGTGTTATCTATGTTTTTTTGCAGATCTTGCACTAAGACATTAACAGTAGTTAATTATTGGAATTACGCCATGTCATAATTACGTAATTATGCGATGAGAATTCGTGGTGTTCTATTCGGAGCCGTTCACTTCCTCGGACTCGGAATTATGCGTTTCTATGGCAACTCTGTGCCTGCCCCCTTTTCAGCGGCGCTGGTTTCGGAACTATTTTTTTTTGTAAAAAAAAAAGTAATCTTTGTGAGAGATTTATGAGCCATGAACCAAGCCAATCAGCGACGCGGTGAATCACAACACTACAAACTTTTGATTTGAAGCAAAACAGTTAAAAAATTGGACAAAAAGACAAAGGTACAAGAACTACAAAATTCCATGAAGCACTGCGAACAGCATAATCAAACGTAAAATGGAGAAATATAAAACTACTAATTTACAAATGTTGATTATGACAACAGTTTTTTTTATAATATATGTTTATTATTAAACTTTATTAACAAGTTTATTGTAAAATATGCATATATATATATATTTTGTAGCGTGTTGCTTTTTTCTGATTGGTGTAATTTTCTGTACAGCATCATGGGAAATGTAGTTTTTAACCAGGAATTCAGTTAAACACGATCATTAAAAAGATTAGCTGAAATAATGCCGGCTGTAGGCTTCAGCAGAAGCAAATACCATAAATTAACAACCTCGTAACTCACATTCGGTCTGTTTTTAAAGGTTTATAAATTATCGTTAATATTTCCCTATGGAGAAAATGTATGGAGTTTTTACTTTTGGAGCCAGACTATTGCACTCTATTAATCTGCAGTGGTCAGGTGATACAGCGGTCACATGGTACAAGTCGTAGCTCTCCGAAAATTCCGAGTTTACAAGTTGGATTTACGAGTTCGTAGGACGTGAATGCTTTTTACAAGTAAGAATCTCATGCAGTAATTCTGACATGGCGTGAATGCACATATGTGTACACTTTTTATTACAGAAAAAACAATATTGTGTGAGTATGCTTATAATTTATTCAATATTGAAAAAATAATGATAAAATAGGATGTAATGTAAACTATTTTACACAATATTTGTGTATGATATGTATTTTTAAGCATGTTAGAGAATCACATTGTTCCAAATCAGTTTCCAAAATCAGGCATCTGCATATGTAGACAGTAGACAGCAAGACGGCTCACTACATTTTGGAACAGAACAAGAGAAAAAAAAGTGAAAGATAAAACAGAAACCAGAGAAAGAAGATAGATGTTTGCTTGATGCCTTTTATGTGCCTCCCAAAACAAAGCACTAATGATGTCTCACACTATTGCTGACCTTCTCTCTTCTGTCACTTTATCATACATAGACGAAAAGACACAAGAAAATTTGATTCCGGTCTAATATTCTTAAATGTCACTGACTCCCTCTAACTCCCACACTTTTTCACCTTCCCCAAAAGGCTGCAGCTCGACTGGAGTCACATTGTGCCGCCGCCACCGCCGACAACAACAACAACAACTCTGCCCCCGAATTCCCTCGCAGCGACGGTCAGAGGCCGTTTTGAACTTCTCTTTGGAGTCTCAGGCTTGACTGAAAGAGAATTAGATGTAATTTGATGGGCTGGTGGGCTGTGAATATTCCCGAGGCGAGGACAGCTGTCTTGCCTAGAGAACAATTGTGATGGATGGCAGGAGTAACCACAGAGACATATGGAAATTCCAAAGCATGGAGAGACGTAACACTGTGGATGTAGTTGCTAGCCCCCCCCCCACACACACACACGCCGCTATGCTCTGTTTGGTTTTCATTTAGCCCAAAGCAGTGGGAAGGGAGACGGGGTAAAGACTCTTTCCCCTGAAAATCTTAACATGGCCAAGTTATGACAGATTGTTATGAATGAAGACGAATCGCCTGACTTTAGCCTGTGCGCGTGTGCAGATTTACTCCGAACAGACTGGAACATCTCAAAATGACACAAATAACCTCAGACGCTTGTCCCGGTTTGTGTTTATCCAGGCTGTATCCTGGGAGGGGTTCTGACAGAGGCTGCAGGTACCCAGAGATAGACGGTTGGTGGACAGCTTCTTTGGAAGAGGGGGTGGTTTCTCTCTCGCCGTTCACCATATTTTCCCACCTTTCTGACTCAGCGGAAGTGCTGGAGGCTAGCCATTCACTAACATTGATCTGGAGACGGCCTCGGGGGAAACGGAGGCAGGGAGAGACTGAGGAAATGACAGATAGATGCAGAGCCACCCTAAGAGAAGCAGCAGGGAAAAGATAAAGAAATGAAACATTGACAGTAGAGTGTGCAAGAGCATGTGTATACGTGTTTGTCGATGTTTAAGAGGACTTAAATAGAATGAAAATGAAAATTGTCTTTTTTTTTTTTTTTACTTTCTTTTTCTTTTTTCTTTTTTTTTCACACAATGAAAGTGAATTGGGTCCTATGTTGTTTTGGACCCCATTTAATTTCATTGAATGGAGCGAAATGATTTTGAAGATTTTCATAAAAATGTTGTTGGGAGAATCCTTGTTCTTCATCTGAACAAAAAATGCACTGTTCCGGAGCTACTTCCTACAAAAGTTTCCTAACTAAAATGGAAAAACCCAAGCTGGAAACACGTAACTGTGTGGCAACCATAGTCTGTAATAAAATATGTTTGTAGTGTCCTTGACGTCACTCATAGGTTTCTAAAAAGCATTATTGAAGCCCAAAGTGGGCGGAGCCGGCCGTCACCATCTTGACAGCGCGTCACTCCCGGATAACCGAAAATGGTCAGAGGCGGGATTAGCTGAGGTGACGTGACAGCTAACAGACAGCAGACAAACGGCTAGTAGTGATAGCAGTGAATATCCACCTGTCACTCAAGTGGCCACGCCATTATTTATGCAGAACTTTAATGGTGCGTTCACACCGGACGCGAATAGCGCGTCAAGCGCGAGTCATTTCAATGTTAAGTCAATGCAAAGACGCGTTACGCGCGTAAAATGCGTGTAACGCGTCTTTGCATTGACTTAACATTGAAATCACTCGCGCCTGACGCGCTATTCGCGTCCGGTGTGAACGCACCATAAGGCTTAATATAATTTAAACGGATGATTTTTATAAAAAACAAATAAAAAATTTTTTAATTCACCCCCCTCACAGTTGTCATGAAGGGCAAAATTAACTATATAGACCAAAACCACTTTTTGCACCAGGCTATAAACACATTTTTTCTGCTGTAAAGTTGGGCATTTTAACATGGGATTGACTCTCTTTTGGAGTCTGTCTCTAGCGGCCAGTCGATGAATTGCAGTTTGAGTTACTTCCGTGTTGGTTTCAAGAGAGAGACCGGACGGTTGCTGCTTGGTGGCAACGTTTCTGCAAAAAAAATATAGCATTACTTCTTGTTTTCACTTTCAAAGTGAAATGTCCAGTGGTGTTAATCGCACATTCAGTTTTCTCCCAAACAGAGGAACGCAAATCTGGGAACATTTTATTATGTTGGTTGTTGTGCAGTTTGGAAATTAAATGTCCGGTGAGTGGAGCTAAAAGATTAATGCGCTTTTGCATGTCAAACGTGAGATAAAAATGCATTTGCTAAAGCAACCATGCCATTGTCTCTGGGTTCTACAACTCTTTGAGCTCTTTTATTGTGATTCGTGTTTCACTGGACTCGTACCTGAGTGTTTTGCATTGCATTGCATTATTTTTAAGTTGCCATCTAGCGCCAGCATTTTTGATCACTGTCACTAAAAATTCATGGCCCCCAGAATATTTTGTTGAATAAATATCTGAAGTTTCATAAAAATAAGCAACAAAAGAATGTTTGACTACTAGTTAGATTAGAAATGGAAAGGAATTTTTCAGTTATTCTGTAGTGTGGGGCTATTCTGAATACATGTAATATTCATTGCCTGTATTATTTTAAGCTTTGTTTGTGATTTTCGTTACCTGCAGCCACAGGATTTTTGCTTTTGTGATATTGCTTAAAAGAAGAATTCTTATCATATCTTCTTCTGCTTTTCAGACATGGCCTTTAAACAAGGATAATCTTTAAATGGGTACATATAAGAGGGCAAATGTGTTAAGGGTATGTTCAAAACATTCATTAGATCCCAGAAACATTTGTTAAACATTTCTCTGCAATGCTGTACACAAATAAATGGGAAAACCCAGTCAAGTACAAGTAAACCAATTTTACATTTGGCATATTAATTGAGATGCATGGCCACGGCACACATAATCTGCTCATGGAACCATGCATGGTCCCTGTCTCCATCTCCATGTCTGCAATACGTCCATCCCACTATTTGTTTATTCCATGCTTCGCTAGGTAAATTTAATTGATTGATTTAATTCACGTCCCCAAGTTATTATTCATTTATTTTTATTTAATTTCTTTCATAAACAACTGAAAGACGAAGAGAAAAATCAAACCATGCAAAAATGATGATGGATCACGCAATATATTTACTTTTAAAATTTGTTTTTATTGTGTGTAAAATTCAATTACATGGCACTGACAGTTTTGCCCTCTTTTTATGCCTAAAGCAGCTTCACCTATATTTGTCCTTCCACAGAGAAATCTGAGGTGATTATCATTTACATAAAAAAAATTATCAACATGATCTCATTTGTATTTGTAGGTGTTGTGGCACACCAACAATGTGATGCAAAATCGACTAACTCTCAGAGTGTTTGGCATGTTAATAGATATGCCAATATGAATGTGTTTGGTATTGGCGGAACAGATCTGCTACACTGCTGCTGATGCTGTTGTTGTTGGTTATTGTTGCTGCTGCAGAGAAATTACGAGACTTGCTACTGCCAATACATTCATGACACACTGATGTGAGCAAGTATACATGCTACTGCTGTAAAAAACGACATAAATTACATGTAGCAGATCTATACAGGTGGAGCTGGGGAAGGTGGAGGGTTTCTGAAGCGCACTGCAAACTGCCAAGTATTTGAAAGTTGAGCAGCAAGCTCATTGGCTTCTGATACAGCAGGAACCAATCAGCTGCGCACTATGAGAATGATGAGATTGCAAGCAGATTGATAGGGTAGTTAAAATCAAAAGTAAAATTATGTCATTATTTACTCAATTTGAACAATTTGGAACAATTTGAGGGTGAGTTTCTTTCTTCTGCTGAACACAAAGATATTTGGAAGAATATGGTTAATCAAACAGTTGATGGACCCCATTGACTTCCATAGTATGGGGAAAAAAATACTATGGAAGTTAATGGGGTACCTTCTAATCTGTAATTTTCGACATTCTTCAAAATATCTTTGTGTTCAGCAGAAGAAAGAAACTCATACAGGTTTGGAAAAACTTGAGGTTGAGTAGGTGATGACAACATTACAATTTTTGGGCAAACTTTCCCTTTAAGGACCTGTCAGCCTGAGCCATCTAGAGTTTTATGACAGAACTTTGTATTTCTAATATGCAATGATTTTTTATCTTTTTGGATAGATGCTGAAATGTCTTTCTTTTCTTTCTTGACACACAAATGTTTATTAATTTTTTTTTAGGTATACATTGAATATTAATTAAATGTTTAATACCGCAACACACACACTCACACTCACAAATCGGTAAATGAGTGATACACGCATTGTGACTGATATTTTAAATTATATTTCATTTAATGAGGTTACGATTTGATGATATTTAAATGAATCCATATTAGGAGTGCAAATGACTTTCACTGATTTTAATATTCCTATCTGAATTTTGTCTCTATGATTTATTCATGAATGAGACTCCCACTTTTGAATAGTGTCTCTAGCATCGATAACTATTTGTATATCTCTAAATTTCAATCACTGTCAATAGTTGTTATTGCACATTTCATTGTCTGTGTGAACGATTTACATATGAATACCTATGAATACAAATGAGACCCGTAGTGAAATGACAGATCAGGGCATGGTTTTCATGACCTGTCTGGACGCAGCAAGGGGAAAAATATAACAGGAAGTAATTTGTATTCCATCGTAATATGTGCTATATGCTCTTAGCCTCCGGCTGCTTAAACAGGAAGTCAGGGAGCACAAGAGACAGAGACTGGTCTAAAGGAAGAAAAAAGCCATTTAAAATCCATCTTTTATTCACCGTTCAACCAAGCGGCGGTTTGCAGACATTTCCTCCACAATAAAACAATAGGGGTTCGACACATCATTCAGGGATGTGCTCCAAATGCAGAGACTGTCTAAAATATGTGCGGAAGTTTTCCAATTATGCCATAGATATGGAAATCTTCTTTTGTACTCCTATTTCCTCCCATTAAACCTGTGGTTGATCACCAGAGCACCAAGCCACTTCTGAGGATTCATTCATCATGGTTTATGACATAAACGTGATTTGTTCATGCTCTGAGTGTTCTTGTGGACTGTGAGATCTTTCAAATGGCAACAGCAAACATGGAAAGCCAACTCGAACCAAAGAACTCTGACCTGAAAAAAAAAAACACACACCTACACTAAGGGTACGTTTACACGACAACAGTGTACTAAAAACTGGAAAAAAAATGTCCTTGATTTTTTCGCAATCAGACGTCAACGTTGTCAAAAAGATCCCCTTTCACATGGATCCACGAAACCGTTTAAAAACTTTGTTTTATACTTCCAGGTCAGCAATAGTTGCGTTTCCAATACCCTTCAAATTGCGCAAAAAGAAATAGAAAATTGAAAATTCGCCCAGTGGAAACATGTAAAAACTCCCATATATTGCAAAAACGTTTTTACACTCACATGAGGTGCTTTTTCAGGCAATTCGAAAAATGAATATTTCGCAAAACTGCAATGGAAACAGTTTTTTCGCATTTACAGTCACCTGACGTAGATGACATGGTATGTTTGGACAGAAAACGAGACTGAGTTCTTCAATAAACTCATAAAATACAAAAATATTACGGGAATACTGGATTCTAAACCACAAAGAAATGCCACAATTTATCAAGACCTTGAAGCAAATATGAGGGAGAAACACCCATAAACACCTCATGCGTGGTCGCTGCAAAGCATAAGGGGCTTTCCTTGCCAGTAATGCTTGGATAATAAACCTACGTCTCCTTCGATTAAAAATAATGGCTAGTGCAGTGGCTGCGATATACATAAACATATCAATATCCGTTGCCATGATTTTTGGAATTACTTTTCATCGCGAGAGGTAAAAATTAAGTTTTAGTCGCATAACATCTGTTAATAAAAAAAGCCGCCATTTCGCAATAGGTTTTTAACGACATCGCAAAAGTTTTGCGCAAATCTGAAATGGAAATGTGTCTAATGTCACTTTGTAAAAAAAAATACACGCCTAATACACATGAGCATGACTTTACCGTTTTCACAAATTCATGTTTTTGCAGTTTACACGTAGATGATAACAGTAGCCTATTGTTTAAAAAAAATTAAAAGCCCTTTGAAAGGTGTTTTCAGGCCCCCAAAATGCCATTGTCATGTAAAAAAATGCTTAAAAAGTTTGCTAAGAAGGCATAAAGGGATGATAGAGATACACATGTTGCTGTGTACTTCTCTTCAGATAACAAGCCTTTGGAAGTCCATGATACAAATGCACTGCGTGTACACACAGACATAACTCCCATCCTCCTTCACAATCCCTGATGGCTTTATTAACATTAATGTAGAACTAGAATTAGAACAGAAGAGGACGTGCCGAATGAGTGCTCAAAAAAGATCTAACACGAGACTGCTTTTAACAGATGAAAGCAGGGTTGTCTTTAGTGCTTTTGCTATTTTTTGAATGTTTCTATGAAATATACAGTGCCATTTAAACCTTTATTGCTTATTTTTTTTTCAATTCCATTGACCCGCAAAACAGCAAAAATGCATTCTGTGTGAACCACCCTTAAGTGTGTAAAGTATGTGTTGGTGTCTTGGAAAGTTTCTTCACAATACCGAACCAAGTTGAATGAAAAGTGAGGTTTTGGGATCGCTTTGCTCCAGTAATAATGAGAGCCCCCATCAGTTTATATATGCCTAATTCAGAAAGTGTCTAGTTTTAGTGGATCTTTCATTGCTCAGATGACTTGGAGTTGATGACCCCCTCCTTGAACTGCCACCTTAACGTGGTGGAGGGGTTTGAGTACCCGAATGACCCTAGGAGCTATGTTGTCCGGGGCTATATGCCCCTGGTAGGGTCTCCCAAGGCAAACAGGTCCTAGGCGACGGGTCAGACTAAGAGTAGTTCAAAAAGCCCTTTATGAAGAAAATTAAATCGAGGACCGTGACGTCGCCTGGTATGGCGCAGCCGGGGCCCCACCCTGGAGCCAGGCCCGGGGTTGGGGCTCGTATGCGAGCGCCTGGTGGCCGGGCCTACCCCCACGGGGTCCGGCCGGGCTCAGCCCGAAGGAGCGACGTGGGGCCGCCTTCTCGTGGGCTCACCACCTGCAGGAGGGGCCGTAAGGGGCCGGTGCATAGAGGATCGGGCGGCAGTCGAAGGCGGGGGCCTCGACAACCCGATCCCTGGACACGGAAACTAGCTCTAGGGACGTGGAACGTCACCTCGCTGGCGGGGAAGGAGCCTGAGATTGTGCGTGAGGTTGAGAGGTTCCAACTAGAGATAGTTGGAATCACCTCTACGCACGGCTTAGGCTCTGGAACCACACTCCTTGAGAGAGGATGGACTCTTCACCACTCTGGAGTTGCCCATGGTGAGAGGCGGCGGGCTGGTGTGGGTTTGCTCATAGCCCCCCAACTCAGCCGCCATGTGTTGGAGTTTACCCCGGTGAATGAGAGGGTCGTTTCCCTGCGCCTACGGGTTGGGGATAGGTCTCTCACTGTCGTGTGTGCCTACGGGCCAAACGGCAGTGCAGAGTACCCGGCCTTCTTGGAGTCTCTGGGAGGGGTGCTGGAAAGTGCTCCGACTGGAGACTCCGTCGTTCTACTGGGGGACTTCAACGCCCACGTGGGCAACGACAGTGTTACCTGGAGGGGCGTGATTGGGATGAACGGCCCCCCTGATCTGAACCCGAGCGGTGTTCAGTTATTGGACTTCTGTGCTAGTTACAGTTTGTCCATAACGAACACCATGTTCAAGCATAAGGGTGTCCATCAGTACACGTGGCACCAGGACACCCTAGGCCGTAGGTCGATGATCGACTTTGTGGTCGTTTCATCTGACCTGCGGCCGTATGTCTTGGACACTCGGGTAAAGAGAGGGGCGGAGCTGTCAACTGATCACCACCTGGTGGTGAGTTGGATCCGATGGCGGAAGAGGAAGCTGGACAGACTCGGCAGACCCAAGCGTACTGTAAGGGTCTGCTGGGAACGTTTGGCCGAGTCTCCTGTCAGAGAGATCTTCAACTCCCACCTCCGGCGGAGCTTCGACCGGATCCCGAGGGAGGCTGGAGATATTGAGTCCGAGTGGACCATGTTCTCCACCTCCATTGTCGAAGCGGCCGCTCGGAGCTGTGGCCGTAAGGTCTCCGGTGCCTGTCGAGGCGGCAATCCCCGAACCCGGTGGTGGACACCGGAAGTAAAGGATGCCGTCAAGCTGAAGAAGGAGTCCTATCGGGCCTGGTTGGCTTGTGGGACTCCTGAAGCAGCTGACGGGTACCGGCAGGCCAAGCGAACTGCAGCCCGGGTGGTTGTGGAGGCAAAAACTCGGGCCTGGGAGGAGTTCGGTGAGGCCATGGAAAAGGACTATCGGCTGGCCTCGAAGAGATTCTGGCAAACCGTCCGGCGACTCAGGAGAGGGAAGCAGTGCCCTACCAACGCTGTTTACAGTGGAGGTGGGCAGCTGTTGACCTCAACTGAGGATGTTGTCGGACGGTGGAAGGAATACTTCGAGGATCTCCTCAATCCCGCCGTCACGTCTTCCATGGAGGAAGCAGAGGCTGAGGTCTCAGAGGTGGACTCGTCCATCACCCAAGCTGAAGTCACCGGGGTAGTCAAAAAACTCCTCGGTGGCAAGGCACCGGGGGTGGATGAGATCCGCCCTGAGTACCTCAAGTCTCTGGATGTTGCGGGGCTGTCTTGGCTGACACGCCTCTGCAGCATCGCGTGGCGGTCGGGGACAGTGCCTCTGGGATGGCAGACCGGGGTGGTGGTCCCTCTTTTTAAAAAGGGGGACCGGAGGGTGTGTTCCAACTATAGGGGGATCACACTTCTCAGCCTCCCTGGGAAAGTCTATGCCAGGGTACTGGAGAGGAGAATACGGCCGATAGTAGAACCTCGGATCCAGGAGGAACAGTGCGGTTTTCGTCCGGGCCGTGGAACACTGGACCAGCTCTATACCCTCTACAGGGTGCTGGAGGGTTCATGGGAGTTTGCCCAACCAATCCACATGTGCTTTGTGGATTTGGAGAAGGCATTCGACTGTGTCCCTCGTGGCGGCCTGTGAAGGGTGCTCCGGGAGTATGGGGTCCGGGGTCCTTTGCTAAGGGCTGTCCGGTCCCTGTACGACCGAAGCAGGAGCTTGGTTCGCATTGCCGGCAGTAAGTCAGACTTCTTCCCGGTGCATGTTGGACTCCGGCAGGGCTGCCCTTTGTCGCCGGTTCTGTTCATAATTTTTATGGACAGAATTTCTAGGCGCAGCCAGGGGCCGGAGGGTGTCTGGTTTGGGAACAACATGATTTCGTCTCTGCTTTTTGCGGATGATGTTGTCGTGTTGGCCCCATCAGACCAGGACCTTCAGCATGCACTGGGACGGTTTGCAGCCGAGTGTGAAGCGGCTGGGATGAAAATCAGCACCTCCAAATCCGAGGCCATGGTCCTCAGTCGGAAAAAGGTGGCTTGCCTACTTCAGGTTGGTGGAGAGTTCCTGCCTCAAGTGGAGGAGTTCAAGTATCTTGGGGTCTTGTTCACGAGTGAGGGAAGGATGGAACGGGAGATTGACAGACGGATCGGTGCAGCTTCCACAGTAATGCGGACGATGTACCGGTCTGTCGTGGTGAAGAAAGAGCTGAGCCGCAAGGCGAAGCTCTCGATTTACCGGTCAATCTACGTTCCTACTCTCACCTATGGTCATGAGCTTTGGGTCATGACCGAAAGGACAAGATCCCGGATACAGGCGGCCGAAATGAGCTTTCTCCGCAGGGTGGCTGGGCGATCCCTTAGAGATAGGGTGAGGAGCTCGGTCACTCGGGAGGAGCTCAGAGTAGAGCCGCTGCTCCTCCACATCGAGAGGGGTCAGCTGAGGTGGCTCGGGCATCTGTTTCGGATGCCTCCTGGACGCCTTCCTGGGAAGGTGTTCCGGGCACGTCCCACCGGGAGGAGACCCCGGGGAAGACCTAGGACACGCTGGAGAGACTATGTCTCTCGGCTGGCCTGGGAACGCCTCGGTGTCCCCCCGGAAGAGCTAGAAGAAGTGGCTAGGGAAAGGGAAGTCTGGGCATCTCTGCTTAGACTGCTGCCCCCGCGACCCGGCCCCGGATAAGCGGAAGAAGATGGATGGATGGATGGACTTGGAGTTCAGTTCTTAGTTGAAAAATAAAAGCTGATAGCATAGCTCAGATCATTTGGAAGATTTTGGTGTAGTTTGAGGCATCACTGATATCTCTTTTAAAACAGGAGATCTCTCCATTTATTCTTATTGCTGTCTAGGAGAAACAACTTAGTTGTTTAATAGATCTCAAATGTAATATATTTTCGTCTCAGTTCGAACTTTAGAGCTATAAAGTTTCCTCAAGTGTTCTTTGTCAATGAAAATGACTTTACTGCATAAATGTGAGGCCACTACTTTGGTATTCATCTTCTTTGCTAAAAACGAAACTTATGATATAATGTATCACATCAAAGAACTTATGATTTAAAAAAAGGAATACAGTAGTAGAATAAAAAAAGAGAGAGACCGTACAAAACAGTTGAAGGCCTTTCTCAGAGCTTGTTGCTGTTCTGTGGACAATTCGGCATCTATGTGGCTTAAAGGCATTGGAAATTCATGAGATGCATTGACTATGCTCAGGATATTGACAGACAAAATAAATGTGCTACACATGGTACCGATCGGGGTATGTGTGCGTGTTTGTTTGCGTCTGCTATCTCCAAAGTGCATAGAGTATCCAGGAGAAACTTGATGAGGCTTAAGTTCTGGCTAATAAGCTTTAATGGTTGTAATAAATTGCTGTAATTTAGGCTGCTGTCTTTTCCATTTCCCTCCAAAACTTTAGAAATAGATTACCGTGAAGAGACAGAGAGCTCCATATCAGAGCTCCAGTATTTTGTCACGGCTAGTGTGGTACAAATTGGCGTTTTCACACAGTTTTGTGTGTGTGTGGTCTTCTTCTGTGTTTATTTCTGGTTTCTGTTGCACTTTAATTATGCAATTGTATTCATTTAATAATTTTTTACTTATCTACTTGACTAAACTATTAATTTAAGGCATCTACCCAACTTCTTGACATGGCCAAAATTATAGTTTGCCTCACTTGACAAAGCAACCGTCTGGCTTTTAATTTAAATGTTTTAATTTAAAGTTAAAATTTAATTTTTAAATGTATTTAATTTAATTTGATTTGATTTGATTTGATTTAATTTAATATTTTATTTTATTTTATTTTATTTATTTATTTATTTATTTATTTATTTATTTATTTATTTTAATTTAATTTTATTTATTTATTTTATTTTATTTTTAATCAGCACTGAAGGAGTTTCCATGTATACCCAACACTATCTCACAACCAATTTATATGAATTCGTACGAGTGAGTAAAATGTGGCTGTTTCAAAGGAATTCGTACGAATTGGGCAAATCGTAAAAATTTCGGGGCGGGGTCAATGGTAGGTCATTCGTATGAATTTGTACGAAATAGCCACCTCGTAAAATTCGTGTTGGTATACCGGCTGCATGTTCATTGTTGGCTGCTTCTCTAGTTTTTCTAGTGCTTTTTCTAGCCCTTTTAGATCAACAAACCTTTATTTCAAAAGGCTTGAAGTAGTTTCAAGTAGTACCCGTTTCCAAGACAAAAACATGTTTCCAGCTGTGTCCACATTTTTCACTAGCAGTGTAATTCTTGATTTCAGTGATTTACTTGCACCAGTGAGCCTCTGCATTGCTTTTATATTAGCTACACATTCAATTTGGAACCTGCTTTTTAAACCCTGTTGAGATATTAGTGGCATAAAAGGATAAAAAACACTGACTTGAGTGTTAATGTCTTCCATTGGCACATTACCGCTGTGCCCTTGTACAAAGCACTTAACCCCAGGTGACATGTGGACTGACCTTTCAATTACAGCATTGTAAGTCTCTTTGGACAAAAAGCATCCTTTGATAGATGATTATGGTCATTTATAAATCTGTCAGGTGGACCATGTTGAATGTTCAGATAAAATATGCAGAGAGGTTGGTCTCCTGGATGATGGCTTGTGTTGTTTTGGGCTCCCACACAAAGTGCAGAAGTGTTCTTGTGGTAAACAGCCACCTGATAATGTGCGTACTTGAGAGCTACAGAAAAAGGCAAGCGCCATAGTGCGTCCCCACTGAACTCATCTCTCTCTCTCTCTCTCTCTCTCTCTCTCTCTCTCTCTCTCTCTCTCTCTCTCTCTCTCTCTCTCTCTCTCTCTCTCTCTCTCTCTCTCTCTCTCTCTCTCTCTCTCTCTCTCTCTCTCTCTCTCTCTCTCTCTCTACTCATTTCCTCCTCTTAAATTCAAGTGCTCTTATTAACATGCACAATTGAATTGCAAAGCATCAGCTCTGTTGGTCAAATTTAAACTAAGGAGCAATCTACTTTGATGTTTTTTTTCTCCCATCTAAGCCTTTGACCTTTCCAGTGCTAATTGGTTTTAACAAAATAACCCAAAGGAACATTGTATTTTAAATGGATTACATCCCTTTAAGTTGTTTTATGCGCCTTGGTTTTCACACAGATTTCTCTCTCTTTTTCTTTCTATATATACTGTTTATATACTGTGTGTGTGTGTGTGTGTGTGTGTGTGTGTGTGTGTGTGTGTGTGTGTGTGTGTGTGTGTGTGTGTGTGTGTGTGTGTGTGTGTGTGTGTGTGTGTGTGTGTGTGTGTGTGTGTGTGTGATGAGAAGCATATTTTTCCAGTTGCCTATACGTTATATGAATAGTTTCTCGCTCATCAACTCATAGTACCGATTGGGTTGTCCGTTCACTCCTTCTCGTGTAACGTTGTGTGCTTCTGCGGTCGAGTCCGAGGGGTAAAGTTCAGTGCACTGGAGCTGAAGCAGTGACTCACAGGTACGGGCCTTGCAAGGGCTCTCTGTGCACGTCAGGCTGAATCACGGCAGACAGAGCACGGTGAACCTGTTTTTCCAACATTTGCTCTGAGGAGAGAAGATTTTTTTTAGGAAGTCTAACCTCATGTGAAGAGTTGAGTCATTGTGTTTTACATTTGTTACTTCCACATGGGCAATTTCACTGTCTCTTTTTCCACTTTGTGTTGGTTTTTAGTAGAGGTTAATTTGTTATTCTCCACTTGAGGAGTATATTCTCCATTTTTCATAGAATTCAAAAATTGTGGAATTAATAAACAAAAATTAAACATTACAACCGTTAAGACTATGGTCTACTTATGCGTCAACCCACCCATCCATCAACCCACCCATCCACCCACCCACCCTAAACAACCAACCACCCACCCATCAAACTATCCACCCACCCACCCTAACCAACCAACCAACCACCCACCCACCCTAACCAACCACCCACCCACCCTAACCAACCAACCAACCAACCAACCAACCAACCAACCAACCAACCAACCAACCAACCAACCAACCAACCAACCAACCAACCAACCACCCTAACCAACCAACCAACCAACCACCCATCCATCCATCCATCCATCCATCCATCCATCCATCCATCCATCCATCCATCCATCCATCCATCCATCCATCCATCCATCCATCCATCCATCCATCCATCCATCAACCCACCCATCCATCCATCCATCCATCCATCCATCCATCCATCCATCCATCCACCCATCAACCCAACCACCCACCCATCCATCCATACATCCATCCATACATACATACATCCACGCACCCATTCATCCATCCATCCATCCATCCATCCATCCATCCATCCATCCATCAATCCATCCATCCACCTATCCATCCATCCATCCATCAATCCATCCATCCACCTATCCATCAACCCAACCACCCACCCATCCATCCATCCATCCATCCATCCATCCATCCATCCATCCATCCATCCATCCATCCATCCATCCATCCACCATTTTATGGTTTAAGTTTTAGCTAACTATTTTAACTCTTTCTAGTTTTCATACCAAGTACAACCATAAATTTGACTCCATACATGTTAATGAGGTTTTTAAAAAAATATATAAACTAGTGTTACAGTAATTGTCCAAAGTTTTTGCATTGAGTAATGCAACCATTAGTCACATACCCAGAAAGAACATCATCATTTAGCTCTCACATCACGCTGTCCTTGACAGTCGGCGCTTTGCTAAGTTGCCGCGCATCGCACATCAGGTAATATCCCATAATCCTCAAGGATTCACTTCTTGATGGATGACAGCAAGCAGTCTCCGTGGTAACACCTACTGGGCAGAAGTCATATCTCACAGCTGTAAAACAGACAACATATTCCCTTTCTAATTTCATCTGATTGATGCCTGGACGTAAGGTTACGCTATTAGTTACTTGTCTCAATTTCTCAAACGTCTATGTGTTTTTTACCCCTTCGCTTCCTTTGAGGTAAAATGTTTCCCATTAGCTGGCAGGAGCTCAGTGTGAAAAAAGAGACACATAATTAAGACTGAAGGATGTAGCAAGGCGTTAATCAAGAAGACGTGTGTGTGTGTGTGTGTGTGTGTGTGTGTGTGTGTGTGTGTGTGTGTGTGTGTGTGTGTGTGTGTGTGTGTGTGTGTGTGTGTGTGTACGGTTCATGTTTGCATGTGTGGAACATGGAGAACCTAAAGTGATGCCTTGCTTCTTTGGGGAAATGTAGATAATTGCTTTAAAAAAGATAAGAATAAAAAAAGCAAGGACCTAGCCAAGCTAATTGCCTTGATTCCATCTGAAGGGTAAAGGGATTTGAGTGAAGGAACGTGAGGTTTCTATGCTTGAGAGATGAGTGTTTGTGTTTCTTGATGAGTGTTTAATCATGGCTGGGGTTCAACTGATAAGGTCATGGAACTGTTAAACTAATTTATAGTGTGATCTCAATACAAAGCCACTGGTTATTCCACAATTCACAACTGTTTTTTTTTTTTCAGCAGTGAGCAAATTAATATTTATTCAATCACAGTGTGTACTGTGTGCATTATATGCAATATACACACATCATAATTGTATTGATATCATATAATAATATTTCTGTAAATAAAGCTTTAGGTCCCAGCTCAATGAAAATTCTGTCATCATTTACTCAACCTGATGTCGTTCCAAATGTACTGGAAGCTCTTTTACATATACTGTAAGTGAAAAGGGATCTGGCCAGACCCAAATTCAGGTCACTATTTACTTATAGTTAGATAAAATACGTCTTTCTGTTAGGTTTAAGGGTATACTTCATTTTCTGTGTTCCACTCCTGTGGCTGTGAGCGTGGAAAGATGTGGCATGTGCGCACTATTTAGTGGACTATATATTTTCAAGTGCTCAAGACAATTCACACGTGCGCTGTTGTACACACACTGTCTGCGGGGACAGATAGTGTGTGAATGCAGTGTTGAATGACTAAGTGTAAGCTATTTTAAAATGGTAAAGAATTAATAAAATCATTGAATTGTTCAAAAGTAAAATGTAAACCCCCCAAAAGATAGATAGACAGACAGACAGACAGACAGACAGACATAGATAGATAGATAGATAGATAGATAGATAGATAGATAGATAGATAGATAGATAGATAGATAGATAGATAGATAGATAGATAGATAGATAGATAGATAGATAGATAGATAGATAGATAGATAGATAGATAGATAGATAGATAGATAGATAGATCACTTAACTTTTGTCTCTCACTAAGGGTGTACTCCAGGCAGTCAAATGGTGTTTGATTCACTCGACTTGTTGGAGAGGCGGCCAGGGAGAAGCAGATGCACCCTGGGAAAAGGGAAGTGGGCGTACGAGGGAGAGGAAACACTAGTCTGTGCATAATTTTGAAGTTTATTTTTTTCCTTTTTGCAGGGGTTGTGAACAAGCGTGTAGGTTCATGAATACAATAGATCTGCGCTAAAGCAAGTGTCTGCTTTTCCTGTCATCTATCTCTTTATTTTTCTCCAAGGAAAGACTTAAAGCAGTCATGCCAGTGTTTTTCTAACAGAACATTTGAGCAAATAAACCCTCAGAGGAGTCGATCATATCTAAGGTGACACTTTTAGGACGCAAACGCTTCGCAGGCTTACCGAGGTCATCTGACCTTAACATTTTCTGTTTACTTTTTTGCTTTCTGTTTGTACTCGCATCCAAATGCATGAAAAAGGACATTTAAAAAACGTGTTCCTATGCACAAAATGGATGCCTGGTGGTTGTCAGCCAGTCTTAAAGAGCAAAAACTGATTCTTGTGGGGGGCCTTGTTGCCATGGTAACGTGCTCCTTAAAGAACTGAACTGGGAAAGAAGTGTAGTCAGCGATGCATATTACGTATAAATCTGTGTTGTTGATATACACGACAGATAATGGGAATCAATGGCAGCCATTAGTATGATTGAAGTGTTTAATTACTTTGTTTGATTAAAAGTAAAGACGTGCATAAGCATCGGAACCACTTTAGGGTAAAGATGTTTGTAAAGATATCACCCTGACATTAGATGTACTTTATCATTACCATCCCTTAGGCTCTGATGGGGAATAGATGTCAAAGCAAAACGCATTTGATTTAAATGAAAGACAACATTATTATTCAATTAAGTGCTTATTGTGCCACTTATATCCACTCGTGTGGTCAGTGTTGAGGAGTAACTATTACTAACTTAACTACATTTTTCAGTAGCATGACTTTTCAAACTACAATTTGCGTTTAGCATTTAAAGTAACAAGCTACTTTTCCCACTGAGCAGTATGTAGCGTGTCAAAATGCTGTTCCGCTTGAAGCATTGTGAAATCTGATTCAATTTAGTGAATTCATTTATTCAGAATGTTAAGTTCTTGTTAAATGATTCCCTACACCGCATTGAACTTACTGTTCAATGTTCAAGTAACATTTATGCATTTGGCTGACATTTTAGTAATACTTTATTTTAAGGTTATACATGTACTTACTGGTGCTCTTCACGTGGCGGTCAAAAATGGGAAATAAAATAAAAATAAATAATATATACATATATATATATATTTCAATGAAAGGAATGTACTATATTATAGTTTGATAATGTCTTTTTTTATGTAATATTTTGTATTTTTAGGGGATTTTATGATATTACATTATATTTACCCAGTAGTTGTATTCCATGTATTCAAGTTTTGAGCATAGACCTGAAAATCAAATTTCCAACTTAAACTGTCTTAAATTTTGAATGCTTTACAGCACAGACTTAAGTTGGATTAAGAAGTTTAAAAAAACTAACTTAAAAAAGGTTACAGAATTTTACGTTTATTGTTATTAAAAATGCACAAAAAACTATTCATAAAAAAAAAATGATATATATATTTATATATATAAAACGTTTTACTCTAAAACTGAACAGAAATCAAAGCCATATCTAAATAAGTTGTGTTCCAAATTTGAGCTGGATATCTCAAAACATGACCTTTCAGTGAGATTTTGTTAGCCGCAATACCAAAAGTTCCCTTTCGAAGGGAACTCAACAATACGTCATCGACGCTATGGGGGGAACGCCTCAGGCGTGACAGGTGTCTGAAATCACAATCAAATCACGGCAATCACATTGACCGGCGACAGCCCGTGAATCATTACGTGAATGATTAACGTGCGACCTGGAAGTATATAAGGGCGCCTTGCAAACATGACAAATCATCTTTTCGTCTTCAGGGACTGTATGTTTGAACGCAAATTCACGAATAACGGAGAAATGAAGCGTGCAGCAAAAGCCAGTTGCTTTCTGAAGTGTGCCGACCCGTGTCCTCGATATCTGACGCCGGAGGACACACACCAGCTGTGCGTTTTTTGCCTGGGTGAAGAGCACGCACGGGAGGTTCTCGAGGGAGCTTCCTGTGCAAACTGTGAGCGTTTTTCGTTGAAAACGCTCCGCTCTCGTCTGTCCCTCTTCTCGAGTGAAGGGGGGTCAGCATCTGGAAAGCCTCGTGGTTCAGGTCCCGCTCGTGCCGAGGCAGAGCGGCGACTTGCGTCATGGGGCTCCCAGATGGAGCTTGTCGATCACCTTGAGAGGGCTGTAAACCTCTCAGATGGTTCGACAACTGACGAGGGTGAGCTGCAGGTGGATGATGATAGCCTTTCACCGACTATTCCTGCAGCTAGTGCTCTTCAGGATGCGCAGGAGATGGCTGAGGAGGTTGAGAGTCAGGTGGATCCTGAACCCCCTCAGCCATCCTGCCCCGTGTATGCGGAGCTGGTGGATGTGATGGAGCGCGCCGCCGGCAGGCTGCAGCTGCCATGGCAGCGCGCTAGAGGAGAAACCGCTCGTGGCAGGCTCGACGATCGGTTTCTCCCCGGCCATAGACCACCAGCTCAGGTGAGCCTTCCATTTCTCCCCGACCTCCACACTGAGGTCGAGAAGGCATGGAAGAATCCATACTCCGCCCGTATCCACCGGCATCAGCGGGCTAGTTTCGCTGATGTCGAGGGGATCGGAGAGTATGGATATGTGTCGATGCCGCCCATTGACGAGACGTTTGCGAACTATCTCGTCTCTGGACAGGCATCGACACTGAGAGCTCCAACCCTACCATCCAAACCGCTGAAAACTACGGCTCGTTTGAATGGTAGAGCATACTCGGCAGCAGGTCAGGCTGGTGCGGCCCTGCACACCATGGCGGTTCTGCAGGCGTACCAGGCCGACCTGCTGAGGGATCTCGACCAGGGGGCAGGATTGTCCCCTGAGGCGGTGGCTGAGCTGCGCCGCACCACAGATCTGGCTCTCCGGGCCACCAAACAAACCGCTGCTTCGATCGGCCGGTCGATGGCAGCGATGGTGGCCACGGAGAGACATCTGTGGTTAAATCTGGCCGACATCGGGGAGAAAGAGAAGTCCTTTCTCCTCGATTCGCCGGTTTCGCCCTCTGAACTCTTCGGCACCTCCGTAGAGGCGGTGGTGGGGAAGTTCAGGGAGGCAAAGGCGCGCTCAGCAGCTTTTAAAACATGCATACCGCTGAGATCCGGGTCCGTGCCCAGGCAGGCGGGAGGACCTGGCCCATCCCGGTCTGAGGACCAGAGGCGGGGCCAGCGAGCCAGTGTCACCTCTCGTGCGCCCCCTCCAGGTAGGAGCAGGGCGCAGAAAAGGCGTGACTCCCGCAACAGGAGGGATTTGAGGGATGTTATCCAGCAAAAACGTCAGCGCCGCTGAAGGATAACTCCCTCCGAGGGTCATCAAATCTGCCCTCTCCTGCTTCCGACTCCCCAGGCGTTCATCACATCAGGCCTGGGGCGGGGCCTATGATGAGAACGATGTTCTGATGGCCCGCCTAGGCTTGGCCTGTGAGAGCGCCTCTTTCAGGCATGTAAAGTGATGGACCCCAGGTTCATAAGAAACTACCTGGCGAGTCTTCACTCCGCACGCCGCAGGTGAGCTGTCTGGTCTTCTTAGAGTAATTTCTGAAGAATATATACTAATATGTATCTCTCTACAGACCTCGTTCCCTGTATAGAGTCATGGGCATGTCATTGAAGGAGAGAATAAGGTAAGGAGGAAAAATCTGGATTTTTTGGGGGCCCTGAAGTTCCCCTTTAGGTGGCTGGAACACTAGGAAGAAGCACCATCTGTTGGGGCTTCTTTTGTGAAATTTGTTGGCCCTTGGGCTCTTAGCCACCTCAGGGTAGAGTAGTTGGTCTCTCTCAACTAGGATTTTTTGATCTGAGTTTGACTGACGCTTGAGCTTCAGATAGATCTATATGTCCGGCCCACGGGACCGTTTGACTTCCTTCCTGAGTACATCGCCCCCTTGAGCTCTGTCTGGGTTTTCATTGGGCTGAGCGATTCTGCAGCCAGTTGTATGAAATAATAATAACTATTTTTCTGTTAGGCTGTGGCTCCTCCGAGCCCTCAGGTAGATCTATGCTTGCAGGTTGGCCCTCACCAGGGCCGCCTCTGTAGCTGGCCTAGGCTGTGCCAGGGTTAGTAGAGGCGCTCTGCTTTAGCATTTCTGCCTCTGAACCTTCACTGTGTGAATTTAGGTTCCTAGCATCCCTGTATGACAGCCTCCTCCAATGGAGTCGTTAGGCCAAGGCCCGCCCCCTTCTCTGCATTCTGGGGCGACTAGAGTAATGCAGCGTGGTGCAGAGGTATGGTTTATAAAGATCCTGGGTTAGGCCTCAAATAGGCCTCCCCGGTACAATGTGTCTTTATTGAGCAGGGTGAGGCCGCCTTTTGCCTCACGAGGAGGCTGGGTCTGTCTGCCCGACCCTGCCGTGCAGAACTAGCATACGGAGTACTCCCCTGTGATACAAGGCAGGTCTGAGTCCTTCACTTTCAGTTCTGTATTATCCTACCTCGCACCACTGTGGCTCGGGTTGAGCGGAAAGTTCTAGCCTTCACTTCTTTTTGGTCGAAGTACGCTCCCCTGAAGCCAGAGCATTGCCATGAGCTGACGCCCATGCTTACAGTTGGTAGGCCCCTGACTTTGGGGCCTCCATGGAGGCAGGGTGGCGTATGTTGTACTCCCCTTGCTCAAAGGGTGCTAGCGCTTTTGCTGAGTACACTGCCATGGGCAATGTGATTAGGTACCAGAATGCTGTAGGCGCTGTCTAAACAGCTTATCTGCCAACGAAGGCTGCGCCATTAGGTAGTAGGCCTCAGCAGGCCTCCTGAATGGACAGCTCCCATGAGGGCGCTGTAGGCCAGCTCACCTCATGTGGCTGGCCTTGGTGGTTCGGGCAGTTGACTCACTGATGGGTAGTAGGCCCTAAACAGGCCTCCTCGGAAGTGAGTCCCAACATTGTGGGACATACTTGTTGGTGTGGTATGATTCCCAACAGTGTACCTTTGGAGCAGATTGACTTGCTGTCAGCTAGTAGGCCCAACCAGGCCTCCCTGATAGGCGAGTCCCCAGTGGGCTGGCCTTAACAGGCCGCCTTCGAACTGTCACCCAGATTCAGGGCTCATAGCTACCAGTTGTTTAAGATTACTATCAGGTAGTAGGCCTCCTCAGGCCTCCCTGAAGGTGAATTCCCACTTACGGTGGCTATCAGGTAGTAGGCCTTACCAGGCCTCCCTGTAGGCAAGCCCAAAGGACAGGCAACTGGACAGCTAGCCTGACCTAATATCAGGTAGTAGGCCTCACCGGGCCTCCCTGAAGGCATGTTCTCACATAATGTGATTATCAGGTGGTAGGCCGCTCCGGGCCTCCCTAAATGTGAGCTCCCAAGTATCGTGGCTGTCAGGTAGTAGGCCTCACCAGGCCTCCCTGAAGGTAGTTCCCACATACTGTGGTTATCAGGTTACAGGCCTCACCAGGCCTTCCTGGTCATGAGCTCCCACATGCTGGGGTTATCAGGTAATAGGCCTCACCAGGCCTCCCTGAAGGTGAGTTCCCACATACTGTGGTTATCAGGTTACAGGCCTCACCAGGCCTTCCTGGTTATGAGTCTCCACATGTCAGGTTACAGGCCTCACCCGGCCTTCCTGAATGTGGGCTCCCACATATTGTGGTTATCAGGTTACAGGCCTCATCCGGCCTTCCTGGTTTTGAGCTCCCACACACTGTGGTCGCTAGGTTACAGGCCTCTCCAGGCCTTCCTGGTCATGAGAGCTCCCACATACTGTGGTTATCAGGTTACAGGCCTCACCAGGCCTTCCTGGTTATGAGCTCCCACATACTGTGGTTATCAGGTTACAGGCCTCACTAGGCCTTCCTGGTCATGAGAGCAAATACTGGGGTTATCAGGTTACAGGCCTCACCAGGCCTTCCTGGTTATGAGCTCCCACATACTGTGGTTATCAGGTTACAGGCCTCACCAGGCCTTCCTGGTTATGAGCTCCCACATACTGTGGTTATCAGGTAGTAGGCCTCCAGGCCTCCCTGTGAGTGGTTCCCCAACCATGCTGGGTTCTGGAAGCTAGTGGCCGCCTGCTATCAGTTCAGCTGGCCTTATTAGGCCGTTGCTAAAAGCGAGCTCGTGCCCTGGCTCAACTAAAGTGTTCATCCTCTGCTTCTGGTTCCCTCCGGGAACTTCTTACTCTGCCTACAGCCTGGTTTCCTACCAGTCGGTCCATTGCTCCCCTCACTGAGGGTCTCTATGAGTGTTTGGACTCCTGAGTCTGGTCAGACGGTCGTAGGCCTCTCGTGAGGCCTCCCAGTTAGATCAGCCCCTAGGCCTTCACAGGCCTCCTCAGTGTTTCAAACACAAACACTGGGTAGATCCGTGGATCGAGTAGAGAAACTCCCCTCTCTAGCAAGGGTTTAAAGCACTATGCTGAGTCATACTCTCCGGGATATCCCGTCTCTGAGATCCGGCCTGAGGTTCACTGCCAGCTTCGCAGTCCCTCGGGTTGGATGCTTTACCTAAGGCAAATGTCCAGAGGCTCTGTCTCCGGACAGACAGGAATTTGGCCAGACTGAAGTGTCCGACGTAGTGACACCAGGTCAGGCCGTCCTGGTGGCATTTCGGGTGGTATATTCCCCCGTATAGTGACTGGCTGGGGTTCCCTCGGGTTCCCTAGCCACATTCCCTAGAAGGGACCCCTTCTAATTTGAAGTTGTGGTCCTAGGCCTTTGAGCAGGCCCAGGTAGGCCTTCGGATTACATATTTGGAGTTCCTCCTGCTAGGCTTATAGCTTGGGCTATGACCGTAGGGAATGCTGTCACTGACAGCCCAGTGTGACCTGAGGGTGAGTGGTTCTTGCATTTCATTTTGAATTTGCTGGTTCTGACAGTTGTCACTGCCTCCTGGCATGCACTCCCCTCAGCATGGCGGAGTGGGTATATCGTTCCCCATAGCGTCGATGACGTATTGTTGAGTTCCCTTCGAAAGGGAACGTCTCAGGTTACAACTGTAACCTATGTTCCCTGAGAACAGGGAACGAGACAATACGTCTCCCTGCCATGCCTCGGGGCCTGCCTACCAAACAGTCCCTTCAGACGAAGGATGATTTGTCATGTTTGCAAGGCGCCCTTATATACTTCCAGGTCGCACGTTAATCATTCACGTAATGATTCACGGGCTGTCGCCGGTCAATGTGATTGCCGTGATTTGATTGTGATTTCAGACACCTGTCACGCCTGAGGCGTTCCCCCCATAGCGTCGATGACGTATTGTCTCGTTCCCTGTTCTCAGGGAACATAGGTTACAGTTGTAACCTGAGACGTTTTCACTAGATAAAATTCATCTCCCATTCATTTCCAATGCGCTAATTTTTTCCCACGAGGAGCATAAGTGTGACTATTTTTTAAGGACCTTTTAACCTTTTCGAATCATGTTTGTGATTTTTGTGTGTGTGTATTTACTATTCACAGAGCAACTGAACTTAATTTTTTAAGTTGAAGTACACTGTAAAGTACAATAAACTTGGTATCAGAGTTCTGTTAGTTTGGACTTTTAGTTTGTTTTATCACATGTATCACCCGTCATTATGAGTTAGTTTAGTTCAGATATGTTTGATTAGCACCTTGTTGTCTGCACTACTCAAGCTTCTGCTCGTCTGATGCTCATTGTTCGGTCGCGTGTGTGTTTGGTTGTGTCTGCACTAGCTGTCTGTATTACCTTGTGGAATATTATTAAATTATCTGGGAAACGTTTCATCTTCGTCTTTGTGCCTTCATCGACAGAGCAACCGTTGGATGTTTAAGTAATTTCAACTTAAATTACATTAAATGAGTTGAATCTTGTATAACTTATAAACGAGTTGAAAATTCCTTAACTTATTTTGATGAGTTAAACCAATCTAAAACATATGTTGTCATGACTTATTGATCATCATTTTTTTTTTTTGACAGTGTAGGTGGAACTTTTTTCTGCAGTGACAGTTTCAAGCTTTCATAACGCTGCATGCTGATGGAAGTAAACTTTCAACAACTTCCTTTAGATCAGTTTTGGCATTTCGCTCATCACCAAGTAGAATCGGATTTCCACTTATTAAAAGACTAAAGTTACGTCTTACGTGCTTGACAGATGGGCTGAAGTCCATATTTTAAAGATTCGCTTAATTAAAATGTTAACAGATAAGCTCTCCCTGTTTCGTTCTAATGGGCATTCATCACACTTACACTGATTTTAATTATGAATACCCCAAGCTACGTGTAGTTCCTCTCTGTTGTGACATTTTTTGTGTGTGGTGATCTAGGAACGTCTGTGCGTTTTCTGTTAAATGTAATGACAAAAAGATTTGAGCAATGAGAACAGCACTCACCCCGACACTTTCCCCCAGAATACCCTGTGACGACTCATGGCAATGAACTGCAGTAACTTAATTAGACTGTGATAGGAGCCCTCCAGTCAAACTGTCATACTGCAGCAAACTCACATTTCTGTTTTAGCACGGCCTGTTGCTCTGATTAGCGGCTGATGGACAGTTAACGTGTTAATTAACAGTGTGGAGGTAATGCTTATGTAGTGGTGCATGTGGCTTCTGGAAGACGATATTGGGATGGCCTTGGTGTTCTGTACGTGTTATTGATATTGGGTCCGGCGGCCTCTGAACCCTACGTTAGCGATATATACAGAATATGTTGCTTTTATAAAGTTATATTATCAGAATACTTCTGTAATTTTGAATAGCCATCAATAGAATAAGATTGCGTGTTCAGTTGGTGTATTCACCACATATTCCTGTACGGGCAATTATCTTTAGTACAGTTTATGGGCTCTAGACCTGCGCGACGCGAGTGTTTTTTGCTAGTTTCAGCCTGACGCAGTTATCATTTTCACGTCCTGCGCCACGTTGTTCAAATAGCAAATGCATTTGCACCCATTTGTGCGCCCATGGGCGTTCTGGTCTGAAAACGAGATGTGTTCAGGAGCATTGTTGGCACGTTGCTATTTTGAGGCAACTTAAACTGCCTCAGATGGCGCAAAAAAGTAAATGGCAAATTTTTGTTATTTCGTGTTAGTAATAACTAATAGTAAAAGCAGTAACAATACGTGTACACTTTGTCCCGTAGATGGTCTGCTCGCCTCGCACGCTTTAATCTCGCACATGAGCAGATCCGTTTCCTCGCTAGAGAAGCCTTCAGTTTTTCCACTTGCAAATTCCGCCGTGTAAATATAGCGAATCTGCCACAGCGCGAGAGCAACTGTCTTTTATAGGGAATGGGAGACTCTGATTGGTTTATTGCACGTTAAGCCCAAAACACACCCATTACTATTTAAGACAATAGGGACAACCCTTTTTAGATTGTTAAAATAGGGATCTATATTAGAGAAGTGTGTGTGTGTGTTTGTGTGTGTGTGTGTGTGTGTGTGTGTGTGTGTGTGTGTGTGTGTGTGTGTGTGTGTGTGTGTGTGTGTGTGTGTGTGTGTGTGTTTCGCGAGACGTCCGCCTTAATTTTCTCTTCTAAGAAAAAAAGTGAGAAGAAAAAAGGAAAATCATTTGGTGTCTTTACTCCAACTGTGTTCTGTATAATGACACTCTATAAAAATATTCTTCCTGAAGAGATCTTGACTCATTTAAAATAGATGTCTATGTTTCATTTTAAGGTTGTGTGAAATGACACAAGCTGGCAAGAGTTTGATTCCTCACTGAGTTACGAGGCAGTAAATGCCATAAATTACATTGAGAGAGAGACAGATTATGTGTGTGTGAGAGAGAGACAGCACAGGGTATTCCATGTTCATTTTAATGAGAAATCCTTCTCATTTTGTTAGCAGCCATACTGACATAACTACACTATGTTATGAATAGCAATCTAGCATCAGTGCATGTCACATGTCACTGTATGGATTATTTTCTCTCGCCATTTAATTGAGTTATATGGCATTACTCTGGTACTACATCTAAATGTTGACATGTTTGTTCTATACGTTATAATGCCAATACCCGGAGGAGGCTGAACTATCTCTCTTTCTGGATATTTGCGAACACTAAGGGTGGAATCCACTAAGAATGAATTGCTCCCACATATAGTGTCATTTATTTCCATGCAATGTCTTTGTTGCTTCAGTGCCTGTTAAGGAATTATGCAAATCATGTAACGACACAAACACGCCTAAAAAATATTAAAGCTGAATGTAATTTTCGCTGTGCAATTTCCCATCTTGCAGTGCTAGTGTGTGGAGGATGTACCAGACTAGCAGTGGCATACTTTACTGGGATTGAACAGAATTGTTTCACCAATGTGATTCAGGCAACTGTATCTTTTCATTGTGAATCAACCAAAAAGTGCTGGGCCATGTACATATTGCATGTATGTAACAGCATGAATTGGAACAGCAAACAGGATGAAAAATTGCAGATTAGATTTGAATATATAATGACTAAATTGAAATTCAGAAATTCAGACTAACTTTTAACTAGAAAAACAAAGTTTGTCAAGAAGATAGACAGACAGACAGACAGACAGACATATAGACAGATAGATAGATAGATAGATAGATAGATAGATAGATAGATAGATAGATAGATAGATAGATAGATAGATAGATAGATAGATAGATAGATAGATAGATAGATAGACAGACAGACAGACAGACAGACATATAGACAGATAGATAGATAGATAGATAGACAGACAGACAGACAGACAGACAAACAGACAGATAGATAGACAGACAGACAGACAGACAGACAGTTAGGAAGATATACAGACAGACGGACAGACAGACAGACAGACAGACAGTCAGACAGACAGACAGACGGAAAGACGGACAGACAGACAGACAGACGGAAAGACGGACAGACAGACAGACATATAGAAAGATAGACAGACAGACAGACAGACAGACAGACTGAGAGACTGACAGATATAGATAGATAGATAGACAGACAGACAGACAGACAGACAGACAGACAGACAGACAGACAGACAGACAGACAGACAGACAGACAGACAGACAGACAGACTGACTGACAGATATAGATAGATAGACAGACAGACAGACAGACAGACAGTTAGGAAGATATACAGACAGACGGATGGAAGGACGGACAGACAGACAGACATATAGAAAGATAGACAGACAGACAGACATACAGATAGATAGATAGATAGATAGATAGATAGACAGACAGAAAGACAGACAGACAGTTAGGAAGATAGACAGACAGACGGATGGAAGGACGGACAGACAGACATATAGACAGACAGACAGACAGACAGACAGACAGACTGATAGATAGATAGATAGATAGATAGATAGATAGATAGATAGATAGATAGATAGATAGATAGATAGATAGATAGATAGATAGATAGATAGATAGATAGATAGATAGATAGATAGATAGATAGATATGTTCTCTACCCCTGTTGCAACATCTAAATCAAACACGTTGACGCACCAAGGCTAATGCTTTGCTCTAATCCACAGGGAGTATTTCAGTCCTGCACCTGCAATGCTGTTTTGACATGATGTGGCGCTGAAACATTAAATCTGCCTTCTGCCGCAGAGGAACACACAATCTGTTCCGCGTCCGTTATGTCTCGCTGAACATTGTAAAAGTGTCAGCCAAAAGGCAGCGATGACATTTTCAAACATTTGTCTGTCAGCCATCATTAACTGCGGGTGCATTTGTTAAAAGCATCTTGTGTTGATGAGTTGAACAGTTGATTCCTAAAAATCTTGGCTGAGCTTTTTGACTGAAACATCATTCATAAACAGGCCTCACACTCTCCTGCTTAAAATGCAATAGTTCAATTATGGCCACACGGGTCAGCATGTAGTTGACCCTGCAGTAGCCTCCAGCTAACAGGCGATAAAAGGATTCAAGATGCTTCAGAAGGGACGGAGAGAGAGTTTAGGAGAGACAGAGGCGTTTTTCTAAAGAAGCCATTAGTCCCTTCATTAGTAGTGGGGCAAACCGCGTCACTTCGAAATTGAGTTTGACACTTTAAATTGGTCTTTGTGAGCATGGAACATTTAGTTATGCTAATAATATTTCTGTTTGTCGCAGTTGCTTTAATTAAAGTCCAATGATGATAATCCAAGTCATGGATAATTGACATTTCTTTGATTAATTGCAGGTCAATTGGGGTTTTGCGGAGAGCAGCATCAGTGAATGAGTAGTGTCTACTTCCATCATCTTTTTACTAGTACACACAGTCGTCATGTGACTAAATAAACGAATTAACTAGTGGGTGAGCTCATGAATGGGACTCTGAGCCTCAATGATTGAAACCAACAGTCTGAAAGCTAAATGGATTATGGGTTTTGCTCAAACGTAAATCGAATGAAATGCTCAAAACCGATTTATCAGTGGCTGAACATAGCTTGCAAATATTTCCTTTTTTTGCTGAGGCTTCAGACTTGGGCTGTAAGATTTGGTAAAAAAAAAAAATTATACTGCAATTATTAAATATTCTATATATTAGATGCACAAGTAGGCTATATTTATTATCAGCTCCAGCACTCCCTGCTACAGAGAAACAAAATGTATAAAGGATATGGATGAATGAATGTAATAAGATGACGATAACTACACAATAATTGGGACTTTTAAATGGATTAAACATTAAAATATATATACTTTTACTGCTTGTTCAAATTACTTTCTTAAAATGAGCTGATGCAACAAAATTTTTGAACGTTTTATCAGAAACAATTTTGTTTTATTCAGTCCACTAAAACTTGTTTGTTACCTAATGCTTGTATGCTCAATGCTCAGCGATGTTTAGAAGAGTTTCTGTGATGTTTTTGAATCTTGTGGTGAACGGAATTGTATTTAGCATAACAGTATTGCTGGTTATGAAACATGCACTTTAATATCATTATTTTAAAATTAAGTTGGTTCAACAAAACATTACTTATTTAAATTAACTTGTATTTGTGTTGTACTGAACTAAACTAATTGGATGTACATTTTTCCTTAACTTAGTCAAGGTAATTGGAAAAAAATATTAAGTTGTCAAGTCACCTTACCTTTATTCATATAGCGCTTTATACAATACAATACAGTTTCAAATCAGCTTTACAGTGATAACAGGAAAATAATTCAATTATGCAAACAGTTCATTTTGTCTGTACAGCAGCTCTAAAAGAAAAATAGTGTCATTGTTCAGCTGAAGTCTGGCTGAACTTCAATGTTGATTCAGTTCTTTTGTAAAGATGATCAATTATTAAATTGGTTCATTTCACATATAAAGCAGTTCTGCAGAAAACGATTATATTATAGAATAATATAATATAATATAATATAATATAATATAATATAATATAATATAATATAATATAATATAATATAATATAATATAATATTGGCCAACGAATGAACATGGTATCTTATGATTCAGGCTGCACCACAAGTCAGAAATTAGATTAATTTATTAAGTTTTTGACACTTTTCCTCATTTCACAAGTTCGCCTGCCCATCCAATCTCAACACAGTAGTAATGCTAAACGAACTTGGCTTGCTGTCCTCATGCTGTCCTCAAAGGAGACTCGAACCCGAACTCCATCTATCTAACTCCCCCGTAAAGGTCCTACGTAGAGGGAGAATGAGAGACATTGAGGATATTGGCAGAATTGTGACTGGGACGCCTGAAATGATGATTGACAGGACTGAGTGATTCGGCTCCTCTCAAAGCTATGTTTGGAACTTCATGTCTGCTTGTCTTGCAGTGGTTTATTGTGTATTATGCCGAGCACCAGTAATCAGAGGTGTGGATCCATGCTTTATTTGCCAGCAAGAGTTTTGCTGATCTGCTGGAAAGTACAATGCAGGATGGCATCAAGAAGTTGGATCCTCCACACTGTGTTCCTTCCTTCCTTCCTTCCTTCCTTCCTTCCTTCCTTCCTTCCTTCCTTTCTTCCTTTCTTCCTTCCTTCCTTCCTTCCTTCCTTCCATCCTTCCATCCTTCCTTCCTTCCTTCCTTCCTTCCTTCCTTCCTTCCTTCCTTCCTTCCTTCCTTTCTTTCTTTCTTTCTTTCTTTCTTTCTTTCTTTCTTTCTTTCTTTCTTTCTTACCTTATTGCTAAGCTATTTTTGCTTCTAGCTGTGTGGCTTTCATCCACTCCAAATACATCAGGGAATTTCTTTCAATGTAAGTTTTTTGGAAAATATAATATAAGTATAGTACTTGTAAAAAGATAAAACAATTTTTTTTTTTTTACCCGTATGACTTATATTGCAGCGTCTGCATCTTCTGCTCTCTCCAGGATTTTTGAAGTGCGTCTCTCTCTATTTCTAGATCAAGTCTATATTTTCAGAGGATTTTTTTTTTCTCGTTAAATTGTTTAATGTTAATCTCCAATAATAATAATGGCCCTGGGTCTCTGAACAGAACATGAGAATTAAGCGGGAGTAAAGAGTTCAGAGGTTGCGATTCTTCTAGCTCGGACAAGACTTCCCATAATTTGTTTCTCTTCTCATTTAAACGGCTTGCCCCTCTCTGTTCTAGACCAACCCAATCTCCAAATGCGGGTGGATTTCAGCGGTATCGTGAATCATAGTGAATCATCTGAAACACTTCCAATACTCATTTTCCACATAATACTAGCTATGCTATCTCGCTCTCCAACAGTGAATTGACACACAAACCCGCCTCCCCTCACTCACTCGTTTCATTTGCTCCGGATGGATATTGTTGATGTTACAGTGCTTGAATTTCAGTGTTGGATTGTACTTTTTGCTTATAATTTGACTCATTCCCACATATTTTGTGCTCACACCCAAAGTGCGTAAAGTCATAAAGCCGCCTCTCAGTGCTAAATTGAGTTCTTCGCTGCTCATTGCGCTTAATCAGTCAAATACCCACACAATAATTTCAAAATACCGAGTATTTACATAAACACACTCAGTAATGTTTTAAGTGAACGTAAACAGTTGAGAGAGAAAACGCATGTGTAACATTATAATGGATCCGTGCGTGTGGACTTAAAGTGACGGCAGCCTAATATTCCTGCTGCCAAATTAAGAGCTAATATTAAAAATATCTACAGTATATGGCAGTTTTCCCCATGATATCGATGTCAAAATTACCAGTGAAAATGCTGAGTGGCATTTGGAAAACACAATGGCTGGTGAGCAAAAAAGTTAATGTCGAGCACTGCTTATTCGTTTAATCTCGTTCTCGTACATACGTTTTCGTATGATCTGGTTACATCCCAGTGGCAGTTAGGTTTGAGGTGGGGTTAGGGGAAGACATGCTTACTTTTTTCAAAAAATCATAATTTTTTGTACGATTCTTAGACATTGAACCATCTGTTCTCCATGAGTCTAAACACTTTTTTTTTTTTACAGATATCAGAATTTCTCTGTTAGCATGCAGCACGGCTGGCCTTTTTGTTTGCTTCAGCCACTTGGTCGTACAGTAGACTCTTTCTTTGAGGAAGAACTTTGAACAGTATTTTCCCCCTCTCCAACATATTTTTCACGTTTCATGACTTTTATCTGCTGAAACAGACACGGAGTAGTCGCTACTACCAACATGAGTCAAAGTGACAGCTTGTTTGTCGCCCTGCTTCAGGGAAGAGGCCTGTTTTACTCTAGGCAAAGCTATCAAAGGAAAATGAATATGAATATGCAAATGAAACCCATAATCTCAAACGTACCTAGACCTGAACAGGAAACACAGCAGCATCTGACATAAGGAAATGGCTGTAATTATGTAAAATGTCAACGCGAGGGACCATGTGTTGCAACTGTGACTTATAATCATGACCGCCCTTTGTCAGTTGCTGTCTTCCACCTTGCGTCTGTTAGGCAAATGTATAAGCACTGAGCTATTTATTAATACAACTGTCTGATGCCTAATGTCATGCTGTTCATGTGTGTTATTTTGGTTTCAAATTTAATTAAGTCATTGTGGAAGTCAGTCCACCATTTGACTGGTGCTTGAACATGCTAAATTCATTTTGGAAGTCAATTTAGAGATTTGTGTAGTTTTTTTAGGCCAATATTTTGTCTAAAATGTTGTGTCTGGTTTTGTATAAGTTACAGTAACAGCTGTAAACATATCTTCCATGCTATCAGCTTATTTGTTCAAATTCAAAAGGGTTATGTATTGTGAAGAGTGGGGTAAGCTGTGACACTTTTTACTTCAAATTGTTTCTCTATAGAGCATGTCTGCTGCCAAATGATTTTAGGAGAAAACTATACCAAATGAAAAAAAAAAAGTGATTTGGTTATATTTCCTTTATTTGATGTATTTAATCAGTATACAAATACATTCATTAAAATAAAATATAAGAACAAAATGAAAATACAAATGTATTTTATTTGTATATATTTAATAGGCATATAACATAAAATAAATTCAAGTAAAAAAGGCTTTGTTGTGTGGTTTTCTGTGTTATTTTGTATAATTGAGTTTATAGTTTTTATTACTATTTTGAATTTTTGTAATTTTAGTGTTTTTGTGATTTTATTATCTTTTTAATGTCTATATACAGTGTTTTTAAACTAAATGCAAATGAGAATAGATAGATTCACAGATAGAAATGTTTCATTCCCGCATTTATTTTATTTCAAGCAACATATTTTTTTACAGTCATAGGGCTCTATTTTAACGATCTGAAACGCAAGTGTCAAAGTGCAAAGCGCAAGTAACTTTGTGGGCGGATCCCGGCGCTATTGCTATTTTCCCGGCGGGATAAATGCCTCTTGCGCCCGGCGCAAATCTAAAAGGGGTTGGTCTGAAGTAGCTTCATTATTCATAGGTGTAGTTTGGGCGTAACGTGAAATAAACCAATCAGAGCGTCCTCTCACATTCAATTTAAGAGCAGGGAATGTGAGCGCCTTGTTCCATGGCGGATCGCTATTATAACGGCGTATAATTTGGGTAAATGTGTAGCCTAATCTAGATTATTTTATTTTTTATTATCTAGATAGATCTTTTTTACATCTTCACGGACACAACAATGATTTCCCTCGTGTGTTAATATTTTTCCTTGTAATAATGTATGATTTGCAAAAATGAAAACTGCTGCGTCTGTTTATATTAGAGAATCAAAGTGTATGTGCGTTAACACGCTACATTATGGCCAAGCACGCACCACTGTCTTTAGACTGGGTTTTTCCTGGCCCTTAAAATACCATATCACTAACGCGCAACGCGCCACTGTCTTTAGACTGGGTTTTTCCTGGTCAGTGGCGGAATTGCTTTCTAAAACTGGAAAATAGCACCAGGGAACTTTTGCGCCGGAACACGCCTCCTCTTTTCGCTGAACCGCCCTCGCGAGCGCAAGTTCATTCCCTAATTTACCGACGTGCGTCTGTGGAGGGGAAAGTCCGCTGTGCGCGGGTGCAAAATAGGAATGATACATGCGTGTACAAAGTGTACAAAGTCAATTGCGCTGGGTGCAAGATAGGGCCCATAGTGTTAGTTAACTATAATTACCCTGTTAGTTTTAGGCCTGGTCCAGGCAGCTGTATATGATTGTGTATTTGCGAAACATCTTACCCCACTATACAGTGCCACCATAAAGTGAAGTAAACCACAGAGAAAACACATTTTTAAGCCTTTATCATTTTCAGTGGTGTGCGCAGTGAAGTATGTCGAGGCGTTTCATGGGGCCAGTGTTGTGAATGTGTGATGCGGGTGCATGCATGAGTGTTTGGCGTTCTGGATGGCTAGTTCAGCTCCCGCTGTCTTCTCACTGACCCTGAGGCTAAAAGCTCTCACAGATCATAGAGCCCAAGGTCAGGGTTGAGAACTATCAAACTCAATCCCGCCCAGATTAAAGCCTTGAAGCCTGATTGAGTCTCGCCTGTTGACACAAAAGAGAAGTAAACACAACAACGTGGAGGTCAGGAAAAGAAACAATTGAAGGGCTTTTGGAAAATGAGCATAGCTATCCACCCGTGCTTAGACACCCCTGGCTTCTAAACTGCTAAGTTTATAGTGAAAAAGGTCCAACTTGGCACTGTTTTAATGTAAACATAGTGTGTCTTGTGTGAATTTAAACAGACAGGACAAATATAATGTGTACATCAGTCACTAAAAGTAGTGTGTGTGTGTGTGTGTGTGTGTGTGTGTGTGTGTGTGTGTGTGTGTGTGTGTGTGTGTGTGTGTGTGTGTGTGTGTGTGTGTGTGTGTGTGTGTGTGTGTGTGTGTACCTCATAAGTAAAGTTATACATATTTTTTTAATCATGACAAACTATTCATTAGGAAGGTCAAAGTATTGTGAAATTACTTTCTTCTTTATTACTGACTGTAAATTAAAACAATTGAAGGTTTCATTCCATTGCTTGAATGTAATTACTTAATGTTCATATTGATATTCAAAAAAGTTTATTTTTATGGTACTGAGAATCATGAAAGTTCAGTTTTGTCTCTTGAGAGCTCTAGCACTTTTATTGTTAGCTTGAATTGTTCGCTATACATGTCCTGCCATTGGCCTCTGTAATGAATATATGTCAAGAAATAAGTGCATATAGATTTATCATATTTTTGATTTTCTTTTCACAGGTGATTCTGATTCTCACCAAGCTGTATGACTTTCACCTTGGCAGTGTAACAGAAAGCACTCTATGGAGGTGAGCTAAAAGATACCATTTCTTCCTCTGTCTCCCATCTCTCTTCTCCCATCTTATCTCATCTCCCGTTCTCCATTACATCAGAGTATGGGAGCGGAGTTGTGTGGTTTTGCCTGAAGTGTGGGGCATAAATAATAACTTCAGGAACCATTCCATCTTGAGCACTTGTCATTAGCCCATAATATTTAATTTAATTTAATTTAATTTAATTTAATTTAATTTAATTTAATTTAATTTAATTTAATCACATTTTTTTTTTTTTTTTTTTATTTAATATATATTTTTATTTATAATTGAATTTTAGTTAAAGGTGCTGTATGGAGTTTTCAGCGGCATCTAGCGGTGATGTTTCAGATTGCAACCAATACGTTTACCAGCGAGTGCTCGTGTGCGTGCTTTCTTTTGTTTTGTATTATTATGTGGAGTTTGTGTTGGAGTCTGTGTTGTGCTAGTCGTTTCCTAGTATTAGCAGACTCCATGTCATAAAGTTGCAGTGTCGTCGCTGTTGAGTGCAAAGTCAGTAGACGAGGCGAGAGGCGAGACGCTCGGGAGCGCGCATGCAGGTCTCCGTCACGTCACTGGATTTCGCGGCAAATCCGACCCGGAGCATCACATAGAAATAGGAATACTTGTTTTCAGAGGTAATAGCTAAACCCGCCAAGTGGATCATTTTATTGTGAGATTACAACCCCTTCTCACACAGGTAATAAAAAATGGATTCATTTTAGTAGAAAAACTCCATACAGCACCTTTAATTAAATTAAATTAAATTAAATTAAATTAAATTAAATTAAATTAAATTAAATTAAATTAAATTAAATTGAATTGAATTGAATTGAATTGAATTGAATTAAATTAAATTATTTTTTATTTTTATTTTTTTATAACTAGTTTAAATAATTAATGTCCTCAGTTGGAAAGTAGCTCATAGCTAAGCCTATTTCTTAATATTCCGAGCTGTGAGAAGAAGAAAAAAAAAAAACTTTGACACTGATCCAAACTACAAGTCCTCTACAACGTAAATTCAATTCATTTTGTCATCCCTTCGTAATCCTTATTGGCTCTGTTAGATTCTCGTTTACTGGTGTTTTTAGATGCTTTGTGCAATTGAGAGTAATAGGAGCAGCCTTATCTTTCACACGGTGAGCTGAACACTTCAATTTGGACAGGGAGAAGCTCCGTATTGAGGTGCTTAAGGCTGACGACTTTGTGATGACGTCTGATTTGAGATGACAAGTGCAGTGCTCTTTTCAGCAGGGTTTCAAGGTTAATGGCTTTTCTGAGAATATATGGATGGGTGTTCTTATTCAAGGATGTCTCATTCTTTGTACAATATAAAATCATTATGGCATATACAATACAACAGATTAAAGGATTTGGAAAGATAAGTAAATTATACTGTGTATAATTCAGTTTTAAGTGCATTTAAAGAATGGAAGATTTTACACTACTTGCCTTTGTCACATCTATTATGTGAATATAATTGTATATGCAACCGCAATATGCATGTGCATCACAGTTGTGTTACATTTCAGTTGAATTGAGAATGCCTTTTAGATTTGAATTTGATTCCTTTTTTTTCCTACTTCCGCATTTTGAATCCCTGTCCACGGACAGTCGGATCGACAGAGGGTTATTAACAAAAAGGTTATTGTAAGGGTTTATCACTGAAAACTGCATTATTGTAAAAATGGAACACTGTGGCAACAGCTTTCTTACTTGTATGTGACGGCGTCTTGCTTCGGGAGGTTGGGTGGAACTGACAGAACGGCAGTTTCTTTCGGTTTCCCCAAAGTCCCCAAAGTCATTTCACTCGGCGGCCATCTTTGAAACCCCTCTCGGGCCTGCAAGTGCAGCTCCTATCTCTTTGAATGGGGAAACATCAAATTCTCCAAAACAGTTCGCCAAGCTTAAGATTGAAATGAAATCTGATAACAACTG
>NC_136881.1:35108570-35278570 GCF_949152265.1 Phoxinus phoxinus
GAAACGCAGGTTGCAGTGTTGTTGTGTAGACAGTAAAACCGGAGTTTTTGCCTTGCGACGTCAAAGTGTGCGCCGTTATCCGCTGTGTTTGACGTCAGATTGTGCGCCGCTGACGGCTTCTGATTGGCCAACGTGGCTTTACGCTTAGGGTTATATCGCCGCCTGCTGGTGTGGAATGCTCTTGACGGCGCTTGATAGCATGTTTTTGCGTTTTCATGTAGACGGTTTTTCAAAAACGCAAGAGGACAAACTCTGGTTATAAAAATACCCGTGTCCGTGTGGACATGGCCAAAGACGAACACACTATGCACAGGTCCCTCCCCCCACATGAGTGGACACGCCCATTACTGCTGATTGGCTACAAGTGTGTTTTGGTGCTCGGTCTGATCCACTATCAGTGTTTCTCAGAAATCGCTTACTGCACCTTTAAATAACTAATAATCAGTTTGAGAAAAGTGCCCTCTGCCATTTTTTGTGGACATGAAATGGCAACTCGACTATACATGATTTTATACTTTTACGAAGTAGCACTTAGGCTACATAAAAATTTGTACAAAAAAAAAAAAACATTAAGCGTGAAGCTGCACCCCTAAACCAACCCTTGTCGTTTGAAAATTAACAGATGAATTTGCCACCAATTTGCCAAAAAGTTAAATAGTTAAGCTACCATGAAACTGTTGGAAAGGACGAGGCTCCACATTTGAACTCAGATTGCATCAATATCTTGTGCTAAACTCATGGCAACGGCTGCAACGCCCCCATTTTGAAACACCCTAACAACAGAAAAAGACACAGCATCACCTCTTTAACCTCTCAATATGATAGCAGTCCATGTTCATCAGTTCAGCTGATCAGCTGGACCTTCCTGTCGGGGAGTATGTCACACATCTCTACCCTTAACGATCTCATCCAGACTGTGGGTGTGTTTGCTTGAGATTCACACAGAAGCTCGTTGAGCTTAAGGATTCCACCGGGACATGTTTTCTTTTAATAAGACAAGAAAGATGCCAATTATAGGCCCTTTGGTGCTTTCTGACCCTCCAAGCTATGCCTTAAATTGGTTCGTTTCAAACACATCTCGCTGGGCTGCTCTCTCCCAGCCCGAGAGTTATGAACCCTTCTCTACTCCTTTTCTAAACAATCAGCAGCTTTTTTGGGGGGAAATTGAGGGGATGGTGAATGTAAGTAGAGAAAATTACATAAGCAAGTTGTTTACATACCAGCCTCTTTGGTGCATAAATTCAGCATATACTTACTTAAACTTAATCTTTGCAGGAATAATGAATGATACAACATGCTTAATACACATTTTGTATTCCACGCTCCTATTTAGAGTCCCCGTGAAATCAAAATTGAAGTTGTTTGCCTTTTAGTATGAATATGTTAGCCTTACTGTTATAAGCTAGTGTTCCAAAACATTAACAAAACCGCATTTAGAAGATATAAGCATTCAAAACTTAGTCTCGCCAATATGGATCAATTATTTTGATGACATCACTCTGCACCTCAGCTTCTCATCAGACTTTCTGTCCTAAAATTCTCCTCACAGTATTTAAAAGCAATTTTGTGTATAGTTCATATGGCCTGTCGCTGGTTTAGATTCCGAACTCAAAATGCCCAATTCGCTAATGAATCATTCTGAGACTCAGCTCTTTTCAAAAATGAAAACGTGAAGCGGTTCTGCTCAGACCGATTGGTGTGTCACAATAAAGTAGCCTACCGCGAGTTCTTTGATGTCATTCGCCGATCTGCGTATCGCCGCTTCATGTCGAACACACCTGGTAATGAATAGGTTCGCGATTCATTCTGAACTATTCTGACGACTCACTCACGCACTGACTCGTTTGGAGCGGTATATTAAAAGGAAATCAAAAGGGAACTGCATTAAGAGGATACTTACCTACAATCCATTGAAATCAAACCTGGAAAATCATATTGTCAGCGACAAATAACTTCTTTGTGAAGTTCCACTCCTGCACGTGCAATTTGTCTACTCAGGTAAACACATTTTCCGAGCATTTTCTCTGGTTTAAGCAGTGGGTTTCTTCACACTGATCCTGGAACTGTTTATTTACTTAGGCACTAGGCAGCAGCACTGTGAAAGTTACGGTAGTTTGTCTCTACGTCTTTGGCCTTTTTTTGTTCTACAGCGAACGTAATACGATTGAAGTCGAAAATGTCTCGATATTTTTGGTTGGGTGGGTCTCAAGTAGAGGTCTTCACGGGTCCAAAAATTCTTACCCGAACCGGAAGGGACCCGTAATTTGCTACACCGAACCGACCCGGACCCGACTATTATTTCAAAAGCTGGACCCGGACCCGTGCAGACCCGATACATTTTTTTGTAAGCTGGACCCGAAACTGCCGGGAAGACACAGACCCGACTGGACCCGATTGTCACATTTTCCACCTTAAACTGCTATTACAAGTCAATAAACCTGTTGCGAAAAATTACAACTTTTTGTCTTACCTAATTTAAGGAGCCGTAGCAGCGTAAAGTTAGTAGTCTCTCCATCCTTTCCTTGTAACGTTACGTTACCTGACTGGCTGTGATAAGGACCTTCATTTTTGTTTACATAATTTTTTAACTTAAAGAGTCTTTGTTTTTAAAAAAATTGTTGTTGCGAATTCATAAACTTACATTTTCTTCACTTCTAATACTCAGAGGAAAACACAACGAGTGTTTGTGTTGTCTGTTCTTTAAAATATGTTCCCCTTTTCAGGGAGACTTAATAAGCACCTTTGGTTCAGGATTTATCATCATGATTTAAATTTCAATGTATGGATCTTTGGAGATTTAAATAAGTTCTTGCACACTATAGGTTAGATCAGTATATTGATTTATTAGATCTGCATATTGATCACTTTAAATCAATTGTCATACATCTGGTCACTAGTGAATCTCTCCCCAGTCATTCCAGGCCATTTAAACCAGTTATTTCTGAGTAGTTATTTATATTTGACAGGAAAGATTGCTTCATGTTGTTCTTAAAAGACAGATTAAGAACTATGAAATACTCAGGATTAGTAAGAACATGGAATAAACGCAAACATAGGCCTAATTGCTTTACTTTGTGGATCTTTTTCTTGCTTTAAGCATGCTGACATGAAGCGGAAGTTTCGATAGTATTTTCTTCCTTGTTATATCTGAGTGAAAGGGCTTCTCGAATAAGAAAACATGTAGGCTACGACTGGACTTGATTGGACTTGGATGGTCGTGGTTTGCTATTGCTGTGATGTCATGTGTGTGACAGGTTGATCCCGCCCTCTTTCCAGTAAACGCATCATCAGAGAAGAGAAGAGATGAGCTGAAAGAGGGAAGGAAAGATATTTTGAATAAAGATTATGAGGGTGCTTGAATTTAAAATAAATAATAATGTGCACGGATAAATAATTTATGATAAACACTGCGATATTCAATACAAAATGTGTCCATTTGGATTTCATGGTGACTTTAAGATGGTTTAATCTTACCCCCTGAGTGTGCCCTGAATACTGTCGTACCTGAAAGTCATTCAGTCTGTGAACCTGTCTCTCTCTCTCTACCTTTGGCTGTCTCTCTGTCTGTCTGTCTTTCTGTATCTGATTGCAAGGCATCTGTCCTTTGCTCTGTCTCTCAATGGAAGCAGCTGTCTTTCTGACTCCTCACCTGTGTGCTGCTGTCATGTTCAAAGCCTCACACACATACACACAGGTGAAAAGAGGTGATGAGTTGGTAGCACTGTGAAAAGTGTGCTGGGGTGGATGCTGATGACTGCGGGTCCAGTTGAGAATAGACCTTTCAGTCGGTAAATAGATGGATATTTGGTGCTAATTAAATGATGATTGAAATTTCAGGAGGCTTTGAGGACTGTGAGTCACGTACGCCTCAATTAAGGGCATTGTGATAGCATTTGTGGGTGGAGGGATTCGGGGTCACTGGCAGTGAATGGCACAGGTCACCTCAGTCCAAAATTATTTTATGACATTGAAATTACAAGGAAAATGACAGGAATAAATTTAGCAACTCCTTAAAGAGACAGTTTACCTCTTTTTTAAAAATCTGTGTAAGTGCTGTTGCCTCATTTATAAATACACGTGTGTGATGATCCGTAAGTGTTCAACAGTTTCTGAAAATGTATAAAATGTCTGTCTCTGCGTGAACAAAAATGCTCCTAAATAATTCAGCAAAATCATTTTATATAATTTTAGTTATGTGATTATTTTATTATATTAAGATGTTGTTCAATTTTATATTAAAGGAAATCAAAATTGTCTTGATCTTTTGACATATGCAAGGTCTTTGTACCATTAAAACATCTGCAAGTTTCATAGCTTAAATTATCCTCCTCATTATAAACAAAGCATTTATTTAATCAAGCTCTAAAAATGGCTCGTTCTGATTTGTGGAATATGTGACGTCACATGGGCAAATACATTTGCATATATTACTGCCTTTAGAAGATATAATAGACCCATTTTAATCACTGACAATGTCTACACTGGATACAGTAGATAGACAAGCCTTAAAGGAGCATCCTCTTAAATATATATATATATATATATATATATTCATATTTATACAAGGAACATATTAAAATAATCATACAAAAACTGTCATGACTCCTTTTAAAGTCAGTGATTGACTATTAATCTTTAATAGTGTAAAAAGTGAGACAGAAAGTGTGTACGCAAGCTCTTCAGTTGGCATGCGCATAATCACATTTTCATATAGTTTCTGCCTTTATGAATCCCAAATTGTTAATCACTTTTGACGTAGATAAAATCCATGATATTTAATATCAAATCTGATCATAATATGTGCTCTCTAAAAATGAGGCCCCAGGTATGGAGTGACATGAAGGTGAAAAATATTACAGAATTTTCACTTGTGAACTATTACTTTAATCAGCATTTAATGGACCAAAAACATAGCTAATAGGTCCTTATGGAATGGCACAGAATATTAAACTGCAGTAAACTTGGCAACACTAGCCCGTAGCACTAAACTGTCTGCTGTCTTTAGCCAGCTAGCATATTTCAGCTAGAATTCACTTTCATCTCTGCATCTCCTCTCTCGCCCCCCCCCCCCCTCTCTCTCCCTCTCTCTCTGCTCACTGAAACTCAATTTCATAGAAGTATGAGATATTGATTCCATAGGCAATGTGCTTGTGTCCAAGCTGTTACATTAGCTGTAGCCCTAATCAGGAGCCTGAACGTGCGGGGTTTGGGCATAAATCTCTCCCTTTCGCTCTCTCTCCTTCTCCAATCCCTGGAAAAGACCCTTTCATGGTGATGTATTAAAGCCAAGCAGGTCTGAATATCCTTCAACAGGCCTCCAAACACAAATCAAAGAGCTGGGCAGGAGCAATATGTAAAACCGTTGGCTTTGTGTCCATTGAGGGAAATCCTGCTGTGTTAGAGGGGTAAAAATATAATGCGTCCCTTGTCAGTAAGGCTCAAATTAAATAAAACACTGTTTAGCGGAGCAAAGAGCTGCATATGTCTGACTTAAACACAGTGAATTTGCAATGGGAGGGAAGCGGCTGCGGGTGGTTAATTTTGGGTCTAGAGCCATTTCTCTGGCAAGCGCACCATCATTGTCAGGCTCACCAGAACATTGCAGGTCTTGGCAAAATTCAGAGTCTTAAGAATTGGCTCCATTTTCATTCATGAGCTGAAATTTGAATTGAATTGGCCTCGTGTCCCACAGGATGCTGAATTGGAATGGCAGGAAGAGGAATTCACTAAAATACAATTCAAACCTCAAAGGGTTGTGCGTTTTATTTTTTAAAACCAGCTTTATGTTCAGCTCCTTCTTCAAGATGTTCATGTAAATTAAGAAATTCTTGGAAATTAAGAGGTTTTAAGACATGTCCCATTAAATGAAAGATAATGTATTTGTTAATATGAAATATATTTAATGAATAATTAACAATGGGTTGAATAATTATTGAAACATGTACGACAAATAGTTGTGAAGCAGAGTGATTGGGTTTTTTTTCAATGAAATTGTATTGAAAAATAAATATAGGATAGGCCTACTATTAAAAATTACACTTTTATGAATTTCTCTGAGTTTTGTTACCAATGCAATTCATTTTTTCAGACAAACTCTGACAAGTTTGAACTTAAAAATGTTGAAAAAGTAGACAAACATTTTTAGGCCATTTAGTAAGTTACCATTAGCGTGATTTTTGTCCTGACTGTCTATTTCAGTCAGTATATACAGTATAACTTGTTTTGGTTTATTAAGTAAATATATAACCTTTTCAGTTTGTGCAACAAACTGATACAAACTAAGTAATGTTAATGCTCAGCTTAAAATGCAAAAAGTTTATTGAACTTGAATCCACAAGTTACATTTTTCTTTTTTGAGTTTATAGAACTTAGAGTTTTTGATGTAAGCATAGACCAAATTTAAGTTGATACAGTTTAGTATACTCAAAAAAAAAAAAAAATCATGAAGCTGCTTAAGTTTTATCAACCAGAATTTTATTTTGAATACGGTTTACCTTAAATTCTAATTATGATTCTACATCCTGTCTGCTACCTCAGAGAAAATCAGAGAAGACGATAAAAGACTAATTTCAATTCAGACTAATTTACTTACAACTCTGGAACATGGGGCCAGTGACTAAATTGATTTATTAAGGCGAGACACTACAGGTGAATAGGGTAACATTTTTAGCAGATATCACCATGAAACTTTCCCAGTTGATTACCTACATTGAGATGAGAAAAACATTTATTACAAGTTTTCTGTCATTTAATGTTTAAATATGCAAATTAGGCAATATCTAATTAAATATGTGCTAATTTGCATATATTTTAAAAACAAGTACACTGCCGCTCAAAAGTATGAATTAATGCATTTACAAGTACACTGCCGCTCAAAAGTATGAACTATTTAATGTTTTAAGGGTCTTATGTTCACGAAGGCTGCATTTTTTTGAATATGAAATTCAGAGAAACACAGTAGTGTTGTGAAATATAATTTCAATTTTAAAATAACTGTTTTCTAATTTAATATACATCTTTTTTTATTTTATAATGGTAAATGTCCAATTAGTATAAATGGCCTAAAAATGTTTGTCTACTTTTTCAACATTTTTAAGTTCAAACTTGTCAGAGTTTGTCTGAAAAAATGAATTGCATTGGTAACAAAACTCAGAGAAATTCATAAAAGTGTAATTTTTAATCTGTCAGATTTTTTTTAATCTGACTGAGCTTGACCCCAAACTTTTGAACGCTATGCATTTCCAAAAGTACAATGTTATTTATAAGAATCACTTAAGGAATTGATATTAAGGGAGACATCTCCATAGATATCCATTCACACTGACATTTCAGTCATGACCAGTGATGAGAGCTCGTCTTTTACAGCACATAACTTTCTGCATGCTGATATACTGATGGAATACAGTAGCAAACAGAAAAGCAGGCAGAAACTGCTGTGTCATAAAACCGACTCATATTTCTGATCTTGTTGAGGGAAGATGTGTTTGATTCTCCGTGGCATTACCTTGAGAATGCAGTAGGCCTGGTCTTTCAAAGCAAGATTGCATTTTAGTGATCTATCACTCCAAATACTCTTCCATCTTCTTCTCTTGCCATCTTAGCACAGACTGAAGCGCACAACACTAGCTTTACATTAATTTAGCCTGTGGTTAAAGCACCTCTTACTGAGATTCAGAGTAGGACAGACACTGAAATATTTCCCCAGACAGGAACATTAAGTACTTCCTTGAGCAGAAAGAACTCATATGTTAAAGATGTATAACTGTAGTAATGCATATGAATTGGTGCAGGCTGATTTAGTTTGACCCTCTGGAGATATGGCAATTTCATGCCTAGCAGTCTTACGTCAGGTTACTTATTTCATCTCTGAATGTCAATTGTTTTTTAATCTGCTATGATTGGCAGGTATGGGCTGGGACGATACATCGATTCAATACTATCAAGATATTTGGGTGCCGGTACAAAATGTATTGCGATTTTGTTTCCACTACCTGGAAATAACCTGATTTATTAAATATAGTCTTGTAAACGTGGTTTAATTGCGTTGTCGCTTATGTCACTTATACTCCGGAGTATAAGTCGCATCAGTCAAAAAATGCGTCATGAAGAGGAAAAAAAACACATGTCGCACTGGACTATAAGTCGCATTTATTTAGAAATTTATTTCACAAAATCCAAGACCAAGAACAGACATTTAATCTGCAAAAAGGCAAGTTATTCAACTACACAATAGCACACACACTAGGCTGAATAGGTGTCCGGTATGTAAACGTAACACATTAACAGTTATTCAGCTGCACAATAGCATAAAGAACATATACCTGGGAGGCTAAATTAAAATAAGCCAGCGAGTCCAACAAGCAAAACCGGTAAGCAAGTTCACCAAGCTCCCGCGATCTCATTCCACAACACTGAATCCATTAAATTCTTCCCCTGTGTCGCTTCTGAACTACTCCGCCAACTAGAGCGCCCTCTCGCGGCTGTATACGGTAATGTTTTATCTTGGTTCATCTCAGTCAGTATGAATTAATTGTGATATATACTGTAAGTCGCACCTGACTATAAGTCGGAGGACCAGTCAAACAATGAACTCATAGTCCGGAAAATACGGTAAACGTGCTCAATGTCTGGAAGAGAAAATTAATAAGCAAATGTAAAATAGCACTGCATAGTATTCAAATAAAATGTAGACAAATCCTTATTAAAGTTAGAGCAGGGAGTGATTTTATTTGTCTGTCCTTTGTTGTTTGATTAAGATTAAAACAAAGAGTTGCATGAATCCAATATACTGTTACACATGCATTTTATTTATTAACAGTAACAGATTATGTTTGCTAGGATACTCGCGGAAACCTACTTTTTTTTTACGTAATTTTGTGTGTATATGTCCGTTCAAGTGCAAGAAGACGTGAAAGAGAGCTCAACACGGCTTTCTGGGCGCAAACTTCGTATGTGTCCATACAAAAAAAAATGCTCACACTATTGAATTGAGTTTTCTTTCATGTCTTCTTGCGTTTGAATATTTAAATTGGCAAGGCTTAAAAACACATGGAAAGGATGCAGCCCGATCGGCCTCAGACTGCTGAAATAAAAGATGTAACTTTCCTCCGCCTCGTCTATAAGCAAGGACTAAAATAAAACAATTTAATATGAATTAATATCGATTCTGGAATTTAAAAAACAAAAGCGTGATAGGTTATTAGTTTTTTTTTCCACAGCCCCACTGGCAGGTATAGAACATTCTGTGTGGAGACTCTCTCTTCTTACGAGTGGATGAGTCAAAATGTCTGGGGGAATGTGACTTTGCCACACAGCGTTGTGTCATTAGTGTGACCTGTCATGGTTTTTTGCAGTTGGCTCATTAAAAGTCTCTGTCGCTTTCTCCAATGCCGGATCAGCTGGAACTTAATCAGTGAATCTTTATGCAGGTTTTTTTTCTTTTCTTCTTTTTGTCTTCAAACACACTACTGAATAATTAGCACTTGGGTTCTTAGAATGGGGAATGCTCATAAGTCTTTTCAAGTGTTTAGACATAACACTTTTTAGACAAAGTGTAAGAGAAAATTACAGTTAGAGTCTGGTCGCATGCAGTTTTGAGGGTTGGGGTGATAATGGGCTAGATTTAGGAATGGAAGAAGGTTCTTTACAGTATATGCAAATGTTCAGTGGCAACACTTGGATATCCTGAAAAAAGGTCTAATAATCAGAATTTGTATACTGAAACTTACTCTGAAGCTGCTGTTGCTTTTTTTTCTATGTGAAAATAGCTGGCTTATCTGACTGTTTTGTAATTACAATATTGATCAGAGTCCACAAGAAGGAGGATAGTCTCTTGACACTAATGCTGCTTTTCTGGAGAGAAGGAAAATGAGAGAGAGAATGGCAAGTGTGTATTAGGTGTAGATGGGACACATAAAGTCTTTTTAGCAAAACTCCTGAAGGTTAATGGAAAATTATTATCTGATTAATTTCATTTAATTAGCCACAATTTTATAAGCAGAATAGCCTGGGTTTTCCCAGACTGCCTTTGCGCAGCGCGATTTTATTCTCGCTGAAAGGCAGTCTGGAAACCATGGACCTGATTTTCGCCTCGTTTAGGGAACCAATCACAGAACGGGGAGGGAGCAGCAAGACGGTGACGACATCTTTGCGACACAACTAAGCAGTTTGTTTATATCTATGGAGTCAACATGGCAGCAGACGCGAAGCTACCTTTTGATGCAGCCTTAGATATTGTTCTAAGTAGTTTAGATCGCAATTTTATTTAGAAAAAAGAGCAGCGTTTGGCGTTAAACCATTTCTCTACATACGTCATCTGGTATAATGGAAACGATTGGCTATGAGCGTACAGGCGCATTTGATAGACATTCTTAGCACCCAATAAACGGCGCCGGCGCATTCGTAAACCACGCCTCAAATACGAGAAAATGAACATGTGGTTCCCAGACCCAAGTCTCAACGAGAATTGGGTCTGGCGTTAGCCAGGCTATAAGCAGAATGTGTATTATCGACTAAATGAGTGTCTGATGGCTGGTAAAAATAAAGCTTATGCAAATGGATAAAAAGAGAGTATATAATAAAAATAATAAAAAATAAAAAAATATGTATATATATTACTGTACAAATGTTTGCTTAAAACAAAACAAAAAAAAACATTTTTAAATAAATAAATATGTTTTAAAAAATCAAATACTAAGTAATGTAAGTTGCAGAAACATTCTTTATCTGCTATTCATTAAACAGGGTTTGAGTCATTTGTTTACATCATAGAAAAGTGAGAGAATAAATCAATAAACTAATTTCAAAGTTTCAAGAAAGTTCATAACTTGGAAGACTTGCAAGCAGCCGAAACAATGGCCATTTCTGTTAATTGGTTCTCTATATTTCAAGCAACCACAGTTAGGACTGACACATGCTTTAAAGACTTATGCCAACTAATGTCAACTACTAAGGGAGTAATTGTTGAGCTGGTTGAGTCTGAAAGTTTGAGTTACTTTATTTCACATCTGTATCTTATACTTGCTGTTTGTGGCTTTTCTTTTTTTCTTTTGCTTTGTCTTTATAAAGATGAAAGGATCAATCAGACTGTCAAACAACTGTTAGTACTTTGGTTGTAACAAACTATTAGCATAGTCTTTCAGGATTATAACTGAATTTATCATTGTGCTGTTTGAAAAAACGATAAAGCAAAAACATTTTACAACATATTACTTTTTTTAGGTTTGAAATGCTTATTTACATGATGTGTAAATGTGTACAAAACTGAATATGAGAAATGTGTGCTATTCTGAGGTTTCATTTAATTAATTCATTTATTCCCTGCATTTTTCTTGTTTGTATTTTGTTATGTATTCCACACACACACACACATCCCCCCCCCCCCCCCCCCCCCTTTAGTCTCTGCAAAGTATGTATTGTAGTTTATGAAAGTACATTTCATTTCATTTAAGACCAAAAGGTTGGGCAACTCTGGAAAATACAACAGAAGAAGCTCCATTTTTGATGCCACTAGTATTGTTTGATTTCGAGTTCAGTAAAGACACACTACTCTAGGGAAGAAACTGTTCTTATTTCTGATTCTTTTTTGGTTTTATTGTCCTGGATCACTGTTTGGAGAGTAGTGCTTTGAAGAGTTGATGAGCAGGACGTGTGGAATCAATGACAAAGTATATTTCTATGTCTTTCTAGACCTCGACCCACAGAGTCCCTGAGGGAGCAGCAGAGAGATCGCTGAACACGACAAATGAAGCCCTGTGGCGGATTGAATTTATTCAAAAGCTGTAGGAAGTACAACATCTGGCGACTCTTAAAAAAAAAAAAAAAACGTCCCTTTCACATCAAATCCTGTCACTGATGTTAAAGGAAGTCAGCAAGTAAGTACACGTCATTTCTTGTCATCTCAAGTCACTTCTTGTCCTGTCTGTGGACTCGTTGTTACTCACACCAATAATGCCAATCACACCAAAGTGCCATCTGCAGACTTGCAATGAGTCGTGGGATATGAAAACACCAGTGTAGAAAGATTTGAGGAAGAAAAGGTCTGTAGCACTCTAGTACTATGGGTCAGTGTGTCTGATGTGTCAGTGTGTTTGATTTCACGGCCTATTTGCCCTGTTATCAAATTGCACGAGGTCCAGTAGGGAGTCAATTATGGTTTGAGTTGGTTAGCACAAGTCGCTCAAATGTTTTCATGACCTCAAGAGTCTAGGAGAGTTTGTAGTCACATCAAGTGGGTATATTTTGGACTCTTTTTGGTGGCTGAAACCAGCTGGAAAAGAAGCCGAGAACTTTTGAATTGTCAGTGAAAACTGTTTTGAGCTGGTCAGCACAGAGCTTTAGGGAGGAATGGAGGGACATTGTCTGCACTGGTTGTGTTTTTGGTTATCTGTCCCTTAAGAGAACTCTCTCATTGATCATTAGTGAGGATTGGGATGTGGTAGGACTGTTCTAATCGTAGGAGGATACTCGTTTTTTATTGATGTGGGCGGTATAAGGTTTGAGGAGGCTGGTCTGACTTTCCATTCTGTCCTTGTTAGGGCGATTGGATGGTAAAGGTTGTATGTCAATTGGAGAGAAATCTCATCTTTTTGCAGTTGGAACAATCCTGCAGGCATTTCCATATGAGGATGGGTCATTGGCTGAAAACTTCATCCAGCTTGTTGCAGAGTAACCCTACTTTGGCAGCTCTGACTTCACTCACTAGTTTGTACTTGGCTGCCTTGTAGAGGTTTTTATGCCCACTTCTCTAGGCCTCCTTTTTTTGCCAGCAAAGCTGTTCCATTGTAAATCAAGGCTTGTTGTGTACAGCATTGGAAAAAGCCAATCAGCTACAGAACATTGTTTAGAGCTGTCTCACGCAGACAGGTCTCGATAAAACAAAGGGCAATTGAAAAGTCCCTATGTATGTTTGAAAGGCATAAGAGCACTAGTGATCCCACTTTATTACCCCTACTACTTTATCTGAAGACCAGCAATAATAGCTGCGGCAATAGTTCAAAATACCTATAAATCTCATTGTAAGGGAAATCCATCAATCTGTTGGTACCATGTTCCTGGTTTTACAAAAGATCTTTTTTGAAAAGTTATTAGAAGTTTATCTATCTGTCCCGCCATACATTTTTCCTTAATTGAGAAGCTGTTTCACAATAGGGAAGAAAACACTTCCCTTGTATGCCAACTTTAAAAGTACAACTTTGTATCTTACCTTAACTTGAACCATATTAGTACTTTAGAATAGTAATATGTACAGTTAAGGCACTACTGTGCAACTTTTAGGGGTAAATAATGTTCCTTTTGAGGGTCCTGTGTTCCCAATGACAAGCTGTTGTACCCCTTTTTCAATCCGTCAATTTCTCTATTAGTCTCTCTATCTGAGTATCTGTCTTTCTATCGAGGCCTATTTAAACTTTCCAACCTAAAGGCTTTTAAAACGTATTCAACCTTTCAAACAAGGCTTTATGAAAGCAACATTCAAAATTTGTCTCAACAAACTTTTCTTTTTTTGTTAACAGAGTTTTAACCTGAGCAAAGAAACACAGCATGCTACTCATTTCACATGCAAAAGGGATGTTTCTTAAAGGCACAGCAGCTAAACATTTACTGTTTAATTCTAAGTGCTAGAGAGAGGGCTAAAACGTCATGAAAAAAACCCCTCTAAAATATGACCTTTTTAGGCACAAATAACTGCACTAAAATTATAAGTGGAACTCAGGGAAAATGTTACAAAATTACAAAATGTGCAATATGACCCCTTAAAGCTGCAGTTTGTAACTTTAAATAGAAAGAATACATTTCTGAGAGAAACATGCGTGTTAAAAACATTTTGGTGGTAGTGTCTGGGCGGAAACACCTCAAAGAGCAAGCAGCCAGAAATGTGTTTGTACTTTATTCTCTCTTCCCTCTCCATTGTATTCTATCATTTTTCTTCTCTATCAATAATCGCTGTTTTGACCTTTTCAGTCCATCACTTGTCTATAACCTTATTAGCAACCTTCGTGGACCTTTATTTGAGAGAATGTGCTAAAAAGGGGGGAACTAATCAGATCTCGGAGCTGACAGTGGCCCGGCAGCAATCAAGCGTAATGGAACAAGCCTGTGAATCAATAGCACTAGCAGTGATCGTGGACTGACAAAGGTTGTTTAGTAGTAGGTTCGTGCTAATTGAAATCAATGGGTAATCTGATGACAGTTCTTCGCCTTGATCCCATGGAGGATTCAGATTATAGGTGAAGAATATTGAAATGTGTGCGCAAACTGATGGCTGTATCTCTTTTTTGCTGATTCACAATTTAGAAAGCTAATCAGTTCGATGGGAGTTAAATAACTTGGATCAATAGGAGTGGTCATTTGGATTTAATGGTGATTTCTGTACATCCATGAAGGTTTGTCAATATACTGTTAAACACCTTATCTGACAACATGACTCTTCACTAGTGAGGATTTTAGTGAGAGGGCACATGTCTGTGACTAAGTGAGTTAGGTTCTTCAATCTGAAGGCTGATTTAGTTTTTCTCCCCATCAATTTCACATTACTCTTTTTGCATGATTCCTCTGAGTCATCATAACCAATGAAGTATTCACAATTGATGTATATTCTGACTATCACATAGTGGTTTTTAACAATGGCGATTAGGCTATTCTTTGGAATCTATTAATAAGTGGTGCTCATAAGGCAATCAATAGTATTTTTTTATTCTCATATTTAGGGACTGAGTCATATTCAGTGGCTGTGTTTACACTGCACGTCTTTTAATGCAGAGATCTGATATTTTGGCCATATCTGATTTAGTTTTTTGTCCTGGCTGTTTACATTCACTTTAGACATGAGTGGTATCCGATGTCTGTGTTTAACCCCCGCCCAAAATGATTATGTTGGTGAACGCTTTACTATGAAATTGCGTATTTACACTTACTTTGCCCATTGGCGTCTGGTTGGGCCAGACGAAATTACGGAAGATGCTGGTTTGTCAACATTGGCAATAGTGTAGAGGTAAGGTGTGTGGCAGAAAGTTGCCGAACTCGCTCTACTCACTTTTCCCATCACATATCAAATTGTGCATTATTTTCAATAAAAATTAAGAAAATATTCGAAAAGTGTCAAAGTTTAAAAATGAAAAATATTCGTGTGGTTAATAAGCGTTTAGGGGTAGGTGTAGGGAGGGCTTTATTGTCCCAAAAAGACGGCATCCATTTTATTAAATTATTGCATACCGTTTATGTCCAACAACACTGGAGGCAAATAGTATCTGCCACTATTTATAAGTAGCCTATAAATAGCAGCTAACTACTATTTACACTTATTGCAAAGAAAATACTAGTATTTTTACATCGTGTAAAAAAAATCTTTGGCTATTTTTACATAGTGTTAGCAGCTATCGCTAAGAATATATGCTGTTTACACTTATTGTTTTGAAATGACGTGAGGCGAGGGTAAGTAGGCTAAATGATGATAGAATTAAACATTTTGGATGATTCAAATAATACGGTGCTGCACACGTCACATTGATGATATGTCCTATTTGCTGTTGTCCCTCCCAATGTCAGTTTCATAAAAAGTTTAAAAACAGGAATAAAATGACAAGGCAAGGTCAATAAGCGACATATTAAAGATTCCGTTAAAGCAGATTCCCTCTCAGCGCTCCGAGTGCAGTTCTCTAAGCTCCGAGTCTCCACTGGGAGACGTCTCTGAAGTGTCTACAGTCAAGGGGGCTATTAGTGAGATTATGTGGAGTGCAGTGTTTGATTTAATTAATCTGTTGGGAGAAATACCCGTGAAGATTTACTTACATCTGTTTTCCTAACGTTACTTCGACGATTCCCCACGCATACCTAATTAAACGCATAAACATTAATGCAGACGTGGTCGCCAGTATCCCGCTGATAAGATGAATACTGCAATGAGATGTCTTTGATCTATGTTTTGTTTCGTTATGGGCCGCACATATTAACGAAGCCTGTGTGTTTCTCAGCCTTGGTGGTGGACGATCAAGTTAAAAAGGCAGCTGTCAGTGATTCGGTGAGTTTTGCGAAAGTGACATTTGGCCCGACAGAAAGGTCCTTGAAATGCAAAGTGGGGTGATTAGAAAAGAGAAACCAGTATTCTTTATCAAAGCGCAAGCTGGTCCTGCCATTTGGCTCATTTGAAATCCGGGCATCGCCGCCGTATTTGTCCAGTGCTTTGATACATGCGTCTGCACACTTTCTTATCCCTCGGCTTAAGTCTTCAATTGCCATGGACAAGGACACTGTGACAATTTAAGGCCGGATCTCTATCCTCACGCCTTGCGTATTCATCCTGACCTATTCCAGCACATCTGCAGGCTTTGAGTTCCAGACTCAATTAATCAAGCTGTTAGATTTGATTGAATGGGTCCAATGAAAATTGTGATTTTATGGAATGGGTAAAAAAAAAAAAAAAAAAAACCTTACAACTAAACAGTTTGAGGAACATTGGATAATATAGCCTATAGCTATTATGAGAGTAAATGTACTGCATCGAGTAAATGTATGTTTGAGATCTCTATATTAATCCAGTTGATTTCTACCCACTAAATAGAAATTTCATAATATATTAATAACAATTTAAGAACAAAACGTTAAAGGAGTGGAAATGGCTAATAAGCCAGTGTATGCTCCTCTGCTGCAACCTACTGGTTACAGTGGTTATTTATTTATTGGAACTAACTAACACCATGTCCTAACTACACACGATGCCGCGACACGCGATAAAAGGTATCTTTTCCATGTTAAACAGAGTTTTATCCTAACCAGCCGCGTCAGCGAAACGTGACGATTCTATTTTAGAAACGGTTTCTATTTTTCTCTGACGTCACGCTGGAACAACAAACACAAAGTGTGGCAATGATAATCTCAGGTACTGTTTATGTGCTTTATTTAATGTTAAAGGCGTGTCATGTGACTTTGAATATCATTTAGTGCTCCCAGCTTTGTAGCTGTAAAAGCAACAATGGATAATTTACCTCAGATCTTGAAATTAAACAAATGGAAACAAGAATGTTCAAACTGTGAAGAAACAAGTGTATTATTTGACAAAGATTGTTTTAGTAACTCAGTAGCCTATGTATTTGAATAATGTTTAAATGGTGTAATATTTGTGAATTTGATTATGTAGCTACTTATCCATTTTCTTGCGATTGCCGTCAAGATTAATCTCTGGGCTGTGCACTTGCCGCGAGAGCCCGCCCACACGCTGTTCTGATTGGCTGTGGGTTTTGATTGATTTTTACGCATCCTGCAGTCGCGTCGCGTCTAGTGTGGACAGACAAATTATTTGTCGCTGGATCTTATCGCATCGCGTCTGGTTAGGACACGGTGTAAAAGTGTTTGTTTGCTACATCTTAGTTTTCCTACATCTTGCAATGTTTAGTTTTACAAATGGGGACAATATTTGATAGATGAACAAATAATGTATTTGGTCATCACATTAAAAATAACTTTTAAACTGGAAAAATATTTAGAGCTTTGAAGCGCTGGAAAAAGTGTGAAGCACTTGAAAGTCTTTTAAAGTGCTTGAATTTCACTCTCAAATGTTTGTACGAACCTTGATATAAATAATATAAAAATATTTGACTTTCTGCCACAATACCATGGTTACAGTTTGCGTTACATTATGATAAACAACCATAAATGTCCACATTTAATAATAATTGCTATGAACAATAAATTTGCCAAGTAATAGTTCATCGCTGGGATGTTGTTGATGCATATCAAAAAGTAATGTTTTGAATGTTATTATTGAATGTACAGTCACAGGTGTGCGAGTGCATTTGTCTGTTTTGAGCGCGGCTTAAGATATATAATCAGAATTGAGAACAATGTGGTTTATTACATAGAATAGTCCTTTGAAGGTTCTTTGAGAGCTATAGCTTACATCTCTCAATAATATCCCAAGTATCCTTGGAAAGTTATTTGCTGTGTAAATGATAGTGTACCGTAGTCACAGAGGGCACATCTCCACTGAGAATAGAACAGCTGGAGTCTGCTGCCTCGCTGAGTCTGTCTGCCTGACTTCCATTTTGAGGGTCACATGAATCTTGCTCTGGGTTATGCTGAAATTAATGCAGAGCGAAGCTTTGGACTTTATGTAGGTTGTGTGACCTTGAGTATGATCATATGTTTTATATTTCAAGAAACATTATTCTTATGTTCCCTGTGCTGGTTTACTTAGATTTTGGAATTGTCTTTTTAAAGACACAAATTGAAACCCAGCAAAAAGAAAAACATTGAATGAAATAACCCATTGTAGCTCTGTATTTAGACATATTTTTTTAAAGAAGCTGGATATTTGACAAGAAAAAGTTTTGAGGCACAAGTTATTGCACTGATGAATAATGTACAAAATTACAATGACAACGTGAATTTTAACTTTTTCACTCCCTCTTATTTATCTTTTAAGTTATCTTTTGGACCTTTCCAACGTCATGACGTAATGCGTGGCGCATCTCAGAGATCTACAAGACGGACATTTGTGGTTAAAAAGTGTATAATATATATATATATAAAAAAATTATTTTATTTTTTTTAGGAAATGACTGATCATTTTCGCTAGATAAGACCCTTATTTCTCTTCTGGGATCGTGTCGAGACTTTGAAGCTGCATTGAGACGGACATTTGAAACTTCTTTTGAACATCGGGATAGATGGTTGCCATTGAAGTCCATTCTGTGTAGAAAAATCCTGTAATGTTTTCCTCAAAAAACTTAATTTATTTTCGACTGAAGAAAGAAAGACATGGATATCTTGGATGACATCGGGGTGAGTAAATTATCAGCAACACTTTTTTTGAAAGTGAACTAATCCTTTAAGCTGATGATTCTTTTTGTATCAATATAAAACATGACTTTGTTGCACTGTAGCCTATTCCACTTCATACGAATATGATGTCATGTGATTTATTCTATTTTTGATCAGTTTACCACTTTTACTTCAATAGAGACTGTTGAGTAAAACAGTTGTGTTTAGGGATGCACCAAAAGTTAGGTCGGAAAACGAATGACTTGTGTTCCTAAATGGAATGCAATTCATTTTCAAATATTTTGTATGGTGGAGAAAATGCTGTATTACTTTTACTACAAATAAATCTTTCAGATTATGCTATGTTAGCCACTTGACAAAATAGCATTGTCTCAGAGGCATGGTACAAACATTACTCGAATCAAGAAAACGAGATTCAAACAATAAGACTAACCATGTTGAACTTTATATCAGTGATTATAACACAGAAGTGTTTGATATTAGAGATTTTCGTTTTTGTGATTTTTCTATCGCATCTTTCTAAGACTCCATTTTGTTCCAGTCTGAAGCCGGATGAACCTGCAGATGGCCACAGAACCGAACTGTCAGTGTGAAAACTTTCACATTGTTGAGTGATGTCAGGCAGAGATAAGTAGTGTGAGATCTGCAACGTCGTGATGTGCCGACTCGTGTTTCAGCAGCTCAGGCTCCATTACGTTGTTATCCGTTGGGGCAGAGCGGAGAGGCATGCTACAAGTCGGCCCTTTTGCCAAAGAAAATGACACACAGCCATCCCTCATAAAGTGTTTTTCCACATTGTTTTCCTCTCTCACCTCCATTTCAGAGAGTATTACAATTACCAAACCCCCATCAGCAACCCAAAATGATTCAGACAGCGGGGGAAAACCAGAGCCAGGCAGGCTTGATTCTAGCTTGGAAAACAGCAGGCCTTAAATTGGGTGGCAGTGACACTGCCCTTGGGGTAAAAATCTGTCGCGCACAGCCTTTCCCTGACGCTGCTTTCCTGGCAGTCTCTGGACACAATGGCCGGCCCTCGTTGAGAACATTAGATGGTTCTGCTGAACCTCAGCCGGCTATATGGTTTCATTAGATCCATGCGTGAAAAGGTTAGTCTGCAATACATGCATGCAGCTAGACAAACATTTGATTTTGCTTGCATAAATCATGCGATGCAAGTATGAGACTGTGTTTGTATCTGAGTGCTGTGGTTACAAGCATCATATAGCAGATTTTAAAAGCATAATAAACTATGCATGCCTCCCTGTGGCATTGGATTAGGCATGTTTATATTTGCAATAGCCAGTAAACAAATCTGATGATGAACCTAGCATCTAATATACAATGGACATGATCTCTCTCTCTCTCTCTTTTTAATCCCACAAATTTAGTTTCAAAATAAAATTTTGAACCTGACTTTACGTCATAATTTTATGCAATGGGTATTGTGTTCTTTTAGTTCACAACAGCAACACATTCTTGGTGTATTTATTTTTATAAACCAGTCTCCCTGCTTTTTTTCCTTGTGCATTTTTCATCTGTACTATAAACTGAATTTCTAAGTTTGTTGTAAACTGAGTTTACAGCGAAACAAGCTCGCAAAGAGATTACAAGCACTGCGCCTTCCTCCCTTTTGTGTAAACAGAAATTCTACAAAAGAGTCTCAGTTCCTCCTGGCATTGCTTAGACTAGTCCATTCTGTTTCAATTCACATCTCCTATTCATCACCGGATAGATAAGGCCAGGCAGATAGGGCCTGTTCACATTATCAATGCTGACAAACTGTGTTTATACTGGTGTGCAATGCAATGCATTTATAATCTGTGTGATGTTTAGCTTATTTCTGAGACATACAGTATATGTTAATTGTATTTAATGCATCTGTATGAAACCACCTTGTGGACTAAGTTGCTGGATTGCCTCAAAAAATTGGCTGTTCTTGGAAAGAAGAAGTTTTAGATTATTTATTGTACACGACGTGGAGTATGGCTGGAATATACGGACGGAATTAGCATTTCAAAGCAACATAAGGCCAGTAATGTGGAATTATCTAACAATGAGACACATCTGTTTCAAAATGGAGACCATTTCAACTGAAGTGGAATAGCACCCTCGGGCTATTTTATATGTGTTTGCACGTGTACATGAGTCGGTCGTGAGTGTATGCGTGCGAAGTGCACTGTCTGCTCGCTGCAAAACTTCAAAATGAACTCGGGAAGCTGATGCAATTATTAATTTATCTCTGAGATTTATATCACAGACAGTTACGTGTAAGATGGGTATTTTTGTCTGTTTTGCTTGTGGAATTGGGAATGCCTTGTGTTCTGGCATGAGGAAACTGGTTTTGATCTGTCTACACACACACACAAAAAAATTCAAGCATTTGAACATTTCACATTTCTGTCAGGCTTTTATGTGTAAATCATTTAAGAGGAGATCTATAATACTGGGAGAAAGCTATCCCATAGCATTCCCGTCCATCTCATTGACAGTTGCTCGGCTGGAGCAGGACACCTGGAAGTACGTATAATAATGTGTGTATGTGACATTTTAATCTCTATTGACCCTTCGCAGGGAGCTTGATTGACAGGTGATCTGACCAATCATACTTCGCCATCCACCATTTTGTCCGACAAAGCTGTTAGGAGAGTTAGTAGATTAACATGGGAAGATTTGAACGTGAAAAACGGAGTGTACTGACGCCTTTCCGCTGTAAAAACATAATTCCTTCTTATGTTCATTCATGTTTATTTGATACTATAAATGAACTAGAAGGAAGAGATGATCGGTTCACGAGCAGCTTTAACTGATGCTCTACAGCGATCTGTCACGACACATTAAAGAGCCACAAAACAGTATTTATTGTTTACATTGAAAGGTGAGACTTTGTTTAATATGTTTATTATCAAAGGTAACCCAAAAGTAACCTGCTCTGTCCTGTCTGCCAGCGTGTTGTCAGTCTCCTCTCTGCTCCACGATGTATTTTTCACTGCGTGAGAACATGGTGTGGCGTCAGAGAGGGCAGTAGCTTGTCGGACATAGCGACAGTAACTAAGGGGGGTGGGTCTTTGCGAACGGTCAATTGTTACATATTAAAGATTTGCATAACAGCTTCTCTCATGTCAACTGGTATGGTATTCTCTCATGTCAACCGTATAAGATTACAAGCTGTAGTCCTCTCTTACGCAATATTAAAAAGGAAGAGAAAAATACCTAAACATAAATATGACAATTTTTGAGAAAATGTTAGCAATTTCTTATACACTTAACATATACATTCTTTCCTGAGGGTAAATTCCATTGGTTTTTGTAGTTGATTTAATTTGGGAGTAATTTTAGCCCACAGAACTATACAGTAGCAATATAACCTGGGGCTGGACACAGATGCTAGTTAACATGGATTTACTTCAGACGAGATGGTTGGTTATCCTGTGGCTGTGGTCACTGGTTCATGCACATGGTTTCCGGCTGTCACATGGCACACGTCAGTTTTACACTTCTAGGCATGATGCAAGCAGCCGTCTTCTGTGTCTAGAGCTGTTTTCAGATGTTTTTGAGGAGCAGTCTCCATTGTTGGCAGTTGATTCAGTACTTTGACAGAATCTCACTTGTCAGTTCAACCTCTGTTGCTGAGATGAGGATTGCTGGTGTAGGGCTGCGCGATATAGGCTATAGTTTTAGCATTAGCGCAGGTTGTGCGATTGTAGTTTAACTGTACAGATGATTCTCACACAGGATTTTTGGATTGCAAACACCTTTAACACCTGATTGCAAACTTTACCCATCATATTGCGAAAGTTTATCATTTGCACGTGTTTTAGGTCCTCAGTTTAAACATTCAAGCGATTTTAAACCATTCGAGTGCAAGATGATGCAAAAGACGGGCACTTATTCTCTCTCTTCTGTGTCTATTTGTGCTTGAATGGGCACATGCGTGCAAAATTATGTCAAAATGCCCATCTCAATAAGTATCCTCATAAACAAAGTTGCTTATGGCTTACATGAACATAAACAATTAAGAAAGAAAAAGGATGAGAATCATTACATTTGATCCATGCATTAGGTCTTAAAGTGACAGCAGCCTTATATTAATGCAGCTGTCTGTGTCATTCATCTTAATTAATCAACAAAATACAAAGAGAAAATCACCTTTTTAGCTTTAACGGGGATATTTAATTGATATAGTGAAGACTTTGCAGTCTGATTTTACATTTATTGAATTTCTGTACCTCATTGTTAGGCTTACCTGAAAAAAACATAAAACACTGTTTATTTAATTTGTATCTTTGTTCTATTGTATTACCAATGATTGTAATTTATTATTTTATATGCAGATGCACTTCCCTACAAAGTCACCACAATTAGTATTCATTCTTTCCAAATAGAGCTATTCAAGTGATTGTTTTCAAATCACAATATATATATTTGCAGAAAAACAAAAGATTGCAGTGTCAGGTTTTTTTCAATATCGTGCAGCCCTTATATTGGTAAATAAATAAATAAATGTCTTCTTTTGTCCTTAAAACAAGGCACATATACATTAGAAGCAAACCTGTAATAAGAGATATTGATGCTTATAAGACATAAGATATTTTTCTTGAAGTTGTCTTTTTTGCTTAAACCTGCATAAACCTCATATTTTTTAGAAAAATGTAGTGTAAATTAATACATGTAGTAATTTTAGTCAATGCATTAAACTAACAATAATCTATGGGGGATATTTGCACATTTCAGTGTACATGCATATTTAATTTACATATACCTAACATTATTATTTTGTTAACTTTTTAACTTTTACACTGCCAAAAAATGTAAATCATTACATTTTTAATGTTACAAATGTACCATATTAGCATTAACCAAGATTAATATGTGTTCGTGCAGGCTTTCTCTTGCATTAATAATGTTAATGTTTACAACCTTATTGTGAAGTATTACCACTTGGTGAGAAAAAAACGTGTGTTCTCTCTTAATATCTTACAAAGCTTTTGCTTTTCAAGTAAATATGACTCATTTTAAGTTTTATCATTTTTAGATACTTGTACTGGAAACCGACTGAATATATATATATATATATATATATATAAATACTAATTAAGAAACAATGCTTTGCGGCGTTCAAGGTCGAAGCCTCACCTCGCGAACACACAGCTCTGTCGGACTATTTGCAGAGGGCTTGTTTTTTGGCCTTGTGAATGTGAATAACCTCTTATTCTTTCATCTCAGCCCAACAGAGCTCGCTAAATCCAGCCGGATTTTCTCTCTTACTTGTTCCCTGTTTCTATCTTGTGCTGTTGGGGAGTGTATGTGTGTGTTTTCAATGACAGTTCTCCCCAGGGGCTGTTTTTTAATTACATCATTTGGTGATATGGTTATGTCTCCGGCAGTCTGTTACAGTTAGTACATGTGACAAGTCCCAAATCACTGTAGCCACAAACGACGGCTCCTTGAAATATCCTGCCTGATTCATGCTTCAGCGGGATTCACATAACTCACTTTACGTTTGGATTGAACGGTCACATATCTCACCAATTCAGATGATCAAAGATGACAATTTGTTTGAACGGTTCCACACAAGTGATAGATGAGGCTGGACCAATACATTTCCCCCGTTTTTTTTTTTTACTATGTCACCGACTATGTCAATCAATTTTTTATGATTTACATTCACAAAAACATCAAATGCAAGTTTGTGCCAAAGCAACAAAAGAAAGCAATTAAACCATCCTCATCAATCTGAAGAACAGAATACTTTGCCAGTTTGTTCGCGGACTTGAATTAGCGCTGACTTGTGTTCTGGCTCCGCCGCAGGGCTTGTGATTAACTGGCTACAGGCCCAAACAATTGGGCTTGATTTGACATGAAACAGCAACAGACTTTGATTGTGCCCAATACTGGACAACCGCTTGTTTTCTGAGCGGTGTGTGCCAAACTTTGAGCGTGTAGAGGCAAACTTTTTGATATAAGTAATGCTGGAAGATTCAGATGTGATTAGCCTGTCATGAAATGAGTGATATGGTGAAGAATTGGACAGTGTTGGTGTTTTGGTAATGGAGGAGAAGATTTCCGGTCGGTTTAAAAAAAGCTATTTAACTAAAGGTTTTAAAGAATAATTTGCCTCATTATTGTTGTTCCAAACCCAAATTACTATGTTGATGAATGTGCTCTATTCAATGAAAGTGAATGAATGGACTGCCTGTTTGTAACATTCATGCATTTGAATTCAATGACAAATTTCCAAGTAATCTTTAAAGGGTGTATATTAATTCAGAACAAATGTGAGGTAAGTAATTACAATAAATTAAACATTAAAGTTTGGTAAATGGCAAAAAAAACTACACATATTGTTATATTTGTTATCATTTGACACCATCAATTTATATATATATATATATATATATATTAACAAGTGGTTTAAATTAGATTTATTGAAATACATTTTACTTAATGTAAATTCATATTTGCATTAGATGTCTTGGAATAACTGACTGAAGATATTATAATTGTCAATATATATTTATCAATTAAATAATTTCCTTCAGCTCCATTCAACATCTTATGAAAATGCTTTCAAGAATGCTTTATTGACAGATAATACAGTATATGTACTGAATGTCTGAAACAAGCTATCTTTCAAGGCAGTATGTCTTTGCTACTCATGTTAGGATCGAGCGTTTTGGAGCTCTAGAGTTGTATAGTTCATGACGGACACATCTTATGCTATGTTCCTTCTCTAAATCAATCTGAATCGTTGTATAACTATGAATCGGGGATAAGGCGTCATCCATATTAATTAAAAGTTTGTCCCTTTTGAAAGATGATGGATTTCCTCTAAGGGGAAATATGCCTGAATTACCTTTTTGGAGGTTCTAATGAAGTGTCTATATATCCTCAGGGTTTTCAGATGAAGAAGATGCGCTTGTGCCATTATTGTCTGTGTTAAAATATATAACTCTATAAATAGAGAAGTAATTCATTCGCCCCAATTTCAGTTACAAAGTATTTCCCAACTGGTGGGTCCTAGGTTTTCTTCTGTAAATAAAAGACAGTTTAGCGTATAATCATCCAAAGTTTGGATAGCTAATCAAGTCAAGTTTTTTTTTTTTTTTTTTTTTTTGTCGCGCATCTGTCGTTTTGTAGAAGCTAGCCAAAGTAGCCAAATGTCAACATAGACAGGTTCTCTAAATAATTGATTCAAACATGAATTATTTATTCCATTTTTTATATAGTGTTGGGTTACCTGTAAATTCTGAAACAAATCCAGCATTTTCCATTTTCAAAGTCTGTCATGACTCATGCCAAAAATTAAATTAAATAATAAAAAAAGATAAAATGAAATCCTTTGCAGCAAGATGTCATCATGTTTCATAGGATAGTTGTCATGGACAACAGTGATTGCTCTACAAATCACATAAAGTCAATGGCAGGCCTCTGTTTTTCTCCAGGGTTTGTCAAGGACATTTTGTTCGTTCTGTTCCACCTTGCCATCTTGCCTCCAAAAGATTCTTATTTTTTTACCACCACTGTATATCTTTAATTTTTAGTGTCAGCAAACCTGCATGTGTTGTATCTCTGCTGATTGGCAGGAAGACAGATGTGTCTGTGTGTTTTTGTCGGTCTATGACCTTGATTGGGCCACAGAATTGAGAAAAACCCGATCATTACGTCCCGTGGCATCACCAGCTGGAGAGGAAGAGCAATTTGCACACACTACACTGTAGAGGCTCCTCATGCTCATGTTTACTGATGGATTGAGGACCTGAAGGACTCAACTTGAGTGCCATGTTAGCCCCTTGTCCTTCAGCACAATGGGAATATCTCTCTCTCTCTCTCTCTCTCTCTCTCTCTCTCTCTCTCTCTCTCTCTCTCTCTCTCTCTCTCTCTCTCTCTCTCTCTATCTCTCTATCTCTCTCTCTCTCTCTCTCTCTCTCTCTCTCTCTCTCTCTCTCTCTCGTCGGCTGTCAAATTATTTATTTTTCATCTTGTTTTCTATATATAATAAATGTATTGTTCCTGCAGTTCCTCATTGAGGCCAGTTGCACACGTCACCTTTAGTTCAAGATATGTTTTAAAATTGAATATAATCTGATCAGGTTTAAGCAACTGCTTTAAATATGTTTATATACACTACAGTTCAAAAGTTTGAGGTCAGTACATTTTTTTGATGAATCAATACATTTACTAAGCATGGATTCATTACCTCTAAAAAAATAGTTTCAAAAGATTTTCTTGTGAACTTTGTTAATCAAAGAATCCTGGAAAGGAAACGGCTTCCACAAAAATGAAGCAGCACAACTGTTTTCAACATCCATCCATCTTCTTCCGCTTATCCGGGGCCGGGTCGCGGGGGCAGCAGTCTAAGCAGAGACACCCAGACTTCCCTCTCCCTAGACACTTCCTCCAGCTCTTCCGGGGGGACACCGAGGCGTTCCCAGGCCAGCCGGGAGACATAGTCTCTCCAGCGTGTCCTAGGTCTTCCTCGGGGTCTCCTCCCGGTGGGACGTGCCCGGAACACCTTCCCAGGAAGGCGTTCAGGAGGCATCCGGAACAGATGCCCGAGCCACCTCAGCTGACCCCTCTCGATGTGGAGGAGCAGCGGCTCTACTCTGAGCTCCTCCCGAGTGACCGAGCTCCTCACCCTATCTCTAAGGGATCGCCCAGCCACTCTACGGAGAAAGCTCATTTCGGCCGCTTGTATCCGGGATCTTGTTCTTTCGGTCATGACCCAAAGCTCATGACCATAGGTGACCAAAATAATGTTTTCAACATTATTATTAATTATAAGAAGTTTCTTAAGCAGCAAATTATATTTTTTACTGGAAAATACAGATTAGGAAAATGTAAATCATTGAGATATTGGGTAAGCGACAAGGGACAATGTGTGATGTCAATGTATTTTATGTCTGTACTGTGTAATATACTGTATAGGCCTACATGATATGGTGTGAAAATAATATAGCGCTTCCTAATTTTGTAAATGTGAATGTCTAAAGTGGACAATAGAAATAAAGTGTTACCAAAACTACTTGCATCGCATGTGTATTTGTTTAGCAGTTAATGCATTCCTTAGGAACCGAAACCCACAAGCTTCTGTTTGAGCGACTGAAATGCTTTCATTATCAATGTTGCATATCAATTTTGTATAACATACATGTATCAGCATTGTCTGAACATCTCTCTCCTTCCTCTTTCTCACACACCTGCGGACTGTACGTCATCAGTTGCTGTTTTTCATTAGATGGTCATCATACCAGCAGACAGTCACAGAATTCAATTGTCTGCAAGTTCTGTCTTTTTGTCACACCATATTCTTATGTAATGTAAGTCTTTTTTAACACTAGGAAAGCATTTGAATACATCCTGAATGAGGTAATTAAGACCCCACTTCCCCTCCACAATCACATTTCCCATGAGTCCTCGCTAATGCTATGGATGGCAATGTGAGAGTCATCACTTTCTGTGCAAACAAAATGGCTTATCGCACCTTTTTGTATTGACACAGTGATAATTATCACGCCGGCCATGATGGAAATCATCAAAGCACCTTTACTCAGCTGGTTTTGTGGCTTTGTGCTTTGAAGGCCCTGTCAGCTATTTTTAGTACGCCGGCAGTATCTTCTCATCACTGGAGATACGCGTTGGGCAATTACCCCATGCTCTGAAGAGAACAGGGTGGCTCTGAAATGAAACGCCAGCTGTTTTTTTTTTTTTTTTTTTCTGAGCAAATGCTCTTCTGAGTCGTCTGGTAACCAGGGAGAATCAAGTGTAAAGAGTTCAGAGAGAAAAAAAGCGGCAAAAAAGATTTGAGGACAGCCGTAGAAAGTGTTCTTCTCCATGAGCTGAAACATTAATGATTAAATGAAATGTGAGCTGAAGCACAAAGACGGGGATATTTAGGAGTGAAGATCCCTAGTTACGCCGCCTTAACAATAAATAAACCGAAACTCAGCGTATAGGCTACTTGCCTCACAAACATGAGAAATATATCTAGCCTATAGAAAGCGTGAAATGTCTACTTTTAAATGAACCAATTCGGATCAAAAACAAATACTTTCTGATTATGTAATCTGTATGAAAGTCGCATTTTTCTCTAAAGGTGCGCCAACTTAATCTTTGCAGTCGACACTGACTCAGAAAACACTAGTTTATCAATACATAATTGAAACGTCTCTTTGCTATTTTTTACCGACATGATCATCTTAACTATTTACCGGTGCTTTGTAACAAACTTTAAGAGTGCGCTTTTCATTTTAGGGTGAACTATCCCTTTAAAGGGGACCTATTATGCCCCTTTTCACAAGATGTAAAATAAGTCGCTGATGTCCCCAAAGGGTATATGTGAAGTTTTAGCTCAAAATACCCGACAGATAGTTTTTTACACCATGTTTAAATAAATTGTCACTTTTTGGTGCTCAGAAAAACGCGCTGTTTTGGTGTGTGCCCTTTAAATGCAAATAAGCTGCTGCTGCACGGCGCAGGGGGTGGAGCTTCATGAGCTCGCGCTCAGTCTGAAGCCCCGTTCACACCGCCAGCGACTTCATCGCTGTATGTCGCTAGTCTCTGTACTGTGCAGTCGCTTGTGGGCGTTCCTCGTATTGTCGCTCTAATGTTATTGGTAGACTGCACGTCTGGCCATATCTATACTACAAAATACCATTACAAGTGTTAACTATATAATTTTAATTTGACTAGGAATTAGGCTCAAAAGAAACAGTATGCTGTTGGGAGAGTGTTTTTATTTTACCACAGCAGTGTTCAGTGGATTAAATAATTTACTAGATTACCAATCGATCAATCAACAAATTAAACTCACTCATACTGTCATAAATTACTCAAACGTCATTAGAATTTCACAAATAATACATTTTATTGTCCCCAATAGTCAACATAATGCAGGGGAAACTGTAAAATGAACTGCAGCAGTGCTAAACTTGCATCATAAAATTACAACACTTGACCTATAAATGTATGAATTAAACTCACTGAGACTGTCGACAGTTTATTTTCCATGCATCATTTTATTATTGCCTACACTCGAGACGGTGACATGAGCTCCACTGAAAGTCTTCTTTCCTATTGGTTGTCGCTCGCGAAAACCGCTTCTCATTTGCATAAAGTTGACACTTCTGAAATTTTGTCGCGTCTCGCGTCGCTTGACACGCCCACATTCTGTCGCCAACGGTCACTGTCGCTCGTGTCGCCGGAAGTCGCCAGCGGTCCATTGAAATGAATGGGATCGTGTCGCTGGCGGTGTGAACGGGGCTTCAGGACAATTTCATCTCACGGAATGATGATAATATCAGAAACTCTCAGTAACGGTGTTCATTTCGATCCGGAGTCGGACAATAATGCCTACAGAGTCAGAGAATATATGCTGTATGGAGATGGAACAGGTATAGTTTAGTTTAATTACGGTTATAACGTATTTGTCATCTGCTTGTATGTATCCACTATTAATAGCCTAAAAGCCTGCTGTTTTGTCAAAAATATACTCATGAGTTTAATGAAGTTTATTGTACATCACACAAAAGATGAAGCGTCAGTTTTACTCCAGAAAATCACCGTAAGAGCTGAGTAAATGCAGTTTAAAAAGTGCGTAAGTACATAAACGAATTTCGGTAGAGTTGAGGGAGCATTTTCTTTGAAAACAAAATGAACGCACCTCGTCTTCAGCGGCTGCCTCAGATTTCAGGAGTAAATAGAGAGCTATGTGGATTAATACATCCAGCCACACAACACCTACAACGCTTGGGAGACATTCTCATCAGTGCAGCAATGGCGGATCTGTACAACTCGCTGTGACCTCGATCAGGGCGGGTCTAAGTTAAAACGGCAGTGTCTGTCAACACTCGTGGGCGGGGCCTATTTTTGTGTGTTTTTTGAGCGTTACTACGAGAAAACCGTAAGTCCGATGGCCAGCACAAGTAATGGCAAATTCAGAAGAGAAATGTGTTTGCACACTAAAGAATAAGATCAAATCGCTCATGCTAACCTGTCTGTATGACATACATTTGACAACATGAAAAATATTGCAATGCCTGAGACCGAATGTATATTTACTTCAGCTAAATAAACTGAAGGGTAAATCCTTTATCAAGCTAGATGAACTTCATATTGTTGTGTCTTCTAAGTATTGTAGTGGGAGGGAATGCCTATAAGGCCTTGCACTTGAATGATTCAATGCCGAATACATGATAAAAGCATATAGGGCCATGTAAAAAGTAGAAATTGAGGTTTTAGCTGATGTTGTTTTGTGTTTGTGTATTGTGTGCAGTTACTGTTAGGGTAATTAGTTGATCATTATTCCATAAGTTGGACCCTGTTTGATACAAGCCATTTTTTCCCACACCAGTGAGCTTATGAACTGTTATCTTTGTGAATAACTCTCCTGTATGACTCAGTAAGTCAAATGACGACAACGCAGTTGCGGTCATTATATTTGACTTTGCGTGAGTCATTCAACTGAGATCAAAGTGCCGTCTGGTAGCTTCCCTTAAATGATTGCATTTTCTCTTTGAGAAGGCCACATTATAGGGTTAGAGAGATTATTGTTATATTTGTTGTATTCATGTGTTCTGTAAAGTTTTGAGTCAAGTCAGCTTATTGGGGTTTACAGTGTACGGTAGAATACCGTTAAAAAAATTTAAGAAAACATTTTTTTGTGATGTTTGTGTAATAAACTATCATGTACAAATAATAGGATCAGGAGCTTCTGTTAGGCTTGGAACTGAACCATCTTTCCCTGTCATGTTGATAAACTTCCAAGTTTTTCAGGCGTATAATGGGTGTTGAATTGTTCATTTATGAAGCCATCAGGTTTGTCAAGTCAGCACTCAAGTGGTGATTAAATCGCTCATTTCTGCTGTGTTGCTGGTCCTTTTTATGGCATTATGGAAGATCAGAAAGCGATTAGCATTTTCTTCCATCCATTTTTTTTCCTTGTGTTTACGCCTCTTGTCTCTTCTGTTTGATGTTTTTTTATGTTTTAAAGGTCTCCATGTGATGAATAACACATGAGCTACATGGTTTCAGTCTAATAATCTTTCTGAAGAAGAGGATGTTTTGCAAAAAAGGGCAACTTCAGTATTCTTTCGTAGGTGCAAATTGTGAACAGAAGAGATTCAGCAATTAGTGGATTAGGGTATGAGTGTTGCAAGTAGATCCTGCAATTTGTTTCCAATTAGTGAATAAAACATTGGATTAAAAGAATTACAAGAATACAAATCAATTTAATTTTATGTCTAGTTTGTACTAATGGTAAATCAGAAAAAGACCATGTTATTGAAGAAGTTGCTGATTGTAACAGATAGTTTGGGCCAATTAAAACAACAATACAATAAATGAACAATAAATTATATTAACAGACTTTATCTCAAGAGCGCACAGAAAAGTAAAAATATTGCTTTTATACTTTACTTTATAATATTGCTTTTAATATTACTGAATAGTTTTTACTGTTATATAATATGATTATTTTTTGTCAAGAATAAAAGTGATTCTTTGTATAATGACTTGTTGTTTGTTCTGTTTTTATTATATTTATATGATATTTGTGTTTTTGTAATTTAATTTTTGCCATGAAAATAGCTTTGAATGCTGACATGGCATTAAATAAAAGAATCTGAATCTGTTTTGCTTTGGGGGTTTTTATGTTATGTTTTTATGTTATGTTATGCTTTGCTTTATTTGGCTTTTTTAAGTTTTTCTTGGTCATTTTATGTTATGCTTTGCAATGCATTTTTTTTTAAAAATACCACATTTTTGTAAAAAAAAAAAAGAAAAAAAGTTTGTTTGAGGATGTTGATGTTGATTAATGGTGCGTTCAAGTCCTCTTGGAAAGTTTGTACTTACGAGGTGGGAAGTTGTGTTTACGACGGCTAGGTGCGTTCAAGACACTTCCGTCTGAGTAAGATGGCGGTGTACTTTTTCTTAATTAATTACACAAAAAACAGCAAGGTTCTTAAACTCTAGTTCTAGAAAATGAAGAACAAAGAAATGTGCATTAGGTGTACTTTTTTAAAAATGTTTTTAATTAATTTATGAAGCCACTGCTAACTTTATCGTTAGGCCTATTACATTGTTATATTATAATGCCATCATATTCTGTGCTGGCAATTAGAAAACCTAACACTTAACTCCTTATTAAATCTATGATCTATTAATGTTGCTTCTGTGAACAGTACTATATGTAGGGTATTATGTAATATCCAAATGGTTGTGTTGCTATGCTGTGCTGTGTTTCGGTGTTGTATAACATCTTGTTGTGGAGATTTGTTTTGTTGTGATTTCTGTTGTACCTAATGGTGATGTTTATTGTGGCTTGTTATCTGTTTAATTCTGCTATCCGACCCTGTCTTGACTCTTGACTAGGTCTCACTTGTAAAAGAGGTTTAAACCTCAATGTGACTTTCCTAGTTAAATAAAGGTTAACAAGAAGAAAAGCCTAACAATATTACTGCTAAAATAACATTAAGTATGTGGTATTCCGCCATGTTTCTCACTGATACGCCCCCAACTCGTAAAGATCGGGGCTTTTAAAAAATCCTGAGCTTCCCACTCGTATTTACGACATTGTGGTGGCGTTCAAGTGCGTTCAACTTGTAAATACGATCCTTACGAGATGACTTGAACGAGATAAGTTTCATCACTCAAACTAGTCAAATGTGTGTGTGCAATTTCCTATGATCTCTATACTTTTTGCTTTTTACTAGTGGAGAGGTGACAGAAAATTATGTCATGCTTTAGGAAATGACGCAAGCCAGATTTGAAAATGGGTTTTGCTGCACAGTGTAGTCTATTCTCAAATGTTTTTTTTTTTTTTTTTTTTTTTTATGTTGGGTGTTAAGATTAACTCAGTTTCACACAAATACTAGAGCATTTTCAATCTAACACACTGCATCAGCTGCTCAGAAACAACAAGAACAAAAATATTCTATCCCATTATTCTGCTGACACTTTCATCCCCTTTCTTCCCGGGCTGGTATACTGGCCATTCACATATTTAGCGTCAACACAGATATGAGATGAAGCCTGCAAATTCTGCCGCCAGCTCATGAATTGAGAGATAAAATACATGAGCCTTCAGGTGATATGAATTACTGAGGTCTGTTCTTTTCGCAGGAGGCTGTAATGGAATAACCCTGGGGACACATTGCCAAGTTGAGCCATTTAATGGTCTTGGGTCATATAGCCTGTTTTATGATAAAGTTTGTGTTAGCTGCACTGCAGCTTGTTAAATTTGATGTGTAGAGCGTAACAAACGAGAGGCCGTGCCCCTGTCCAGATCTGCATTGTCAACACGCAGGCGCGCCGCGATTTCTAACCGATAGTCAGATAAAAGCCCTCACAATAGTGAATAATTTATAGCTGTGTGTTAATTTCATGGTCCAATAAGATGTTGGACTGTGGGTGGGCGAGTCTGTGGGAAAACGTCTCCTGCTCTCAGAGAGATGTGAGGACACTGGCGCTGACTGCAGTGTAATTGCGCTGTTTGACGGCTTGTGCTGCAATTTCCTCAGTGCTCTCTGTCTGGATGCCACCCGTATCGCTGCTATTTATAAACTATCTTGTTAATTCTAACGCGGATAATTAAGCAGCACTGTTGATTTGTTGATTTCCAGCTTAATTGTCCTGAAATTAATGGAAATCAGGTTGATTACCTCTTAATGTGGCACACATGGTTTTAAATCACAGTGTGTATCTATCGAGGCATGTTATTAACATGTGATATGTAAGAGGTAATGCACATCCAACCGGTTGTTATCGCAGAATAAAGCCTGACGGTGATCAGGACCCTGAAGGTGTTTATTCTGCGATAACAACCGGCTGGATTTACATTATCCCGCTTATTACACGGCAATTTGCCACATTAGTAAATAACTACGATATATTGACTTGAGCGGGAATATTTTATTAGCTCTTTAAACACAAAGCTTTCGCGGAGAAAGCCGTTGCTAGCAAGCGGCAAGTTCAAACTAGACGGACATTTAAGGGATAAGGTACAGTCATAACAATTATTTCACGGCATTTCGCCACATAAATTGTTATGGGGATAAGATATATTGATATGAGATGAAACTGTTTTAAAATCTTACTTGTTTGTCATCTTATAATCCATTACGTGTACAAAACAATCGTTGTAAAATGGCAGCAGCTGCGTTTGTGTGAAACGAGAGAGTGAGTCTGTGATAGCCTGATGACATATTTAATAACTGTACACACAATATTAATCTGATTTGTATTATTTTATTAGCTCACCAAATGTGTTATCGGGGAATAGCATACCGCTGGATGGCGCGCTTGACCAATCGGAATAAAGTATATTAAAAAAATATATATTAAAAATTGCCTTACTTGAAATAAAATATTTAAAAAAAACTTAAACTTATTTTATTTCAGCTAGTTGCCAAAGTAACATGTCTAATTTTCATTCCGTTTAACTTGATGTACTTGATGTAATTTAACTTGATGTAATTTAAATGAAAATGGAAAATACAAAAATAAAAACGAATTAAAAATATTTAAGACTATAATAGCTTTTTAATGAGACTAAAATAACAGATATACAAACAATGTATTTAACCATTTATAACTGATACGGAAACGGATTTCTACTTGGCTCTCCTTTTCTAACGAAAATTAAATAGTATTGAGTTATTTTGTGGTGAGCCAGGACCCTCCAGTTGCTCCTAATAATAGTGTTAAGTATTGTAAGTATTGTGGTCATGTTCCAGATGAGCTGCTCTGTTGACATCAGAGAGACTTAACACTACTCGAGGTGGTGTGGTGTGGGTGTCCATAGTGAATTTGCATGATTAAATTAGGATGTGCACGCACATATGCCAGCCCATATTTTTCCCATCACACGCATTTTTAGTGGTAATTTCCAGCCTGCGGCCCAGCTTTAGTAAATTCAGTTCTCCTGCAGAGCAGTTCTCTCTGTCTCCTGTCGGAAACTCAAAGGTACCTGAGGATACAAATACGCCAATTAGAATAAGTTAATAAATATTGAATAAATACAATTACATCTGACTTTTATAAAAGCAAAGAAAAAGACTTGAACAGAAGCATTCACATTTTAAAGCTTGTTCAATTGACAATATACACTCTTCATATCTCAAATGCTAAGTGGTTGAAAGTTGAAGTACATCCTCATATGCAACTAACAGTGTTAAAATGTAACCAAATATACTTTCTTTGCTTTAGACAGTGTTGGATTTTTTTTTATGATTTTTTTTTTGCCAATCACTTACTGAGGCTAGATCTGATTTCTCATGATTTTAACTATAAACTTTTAAAAAAAAAATGTGTCCAACTGCTGAGAAATGAGTGGCTTTGGTCTTAAACTGGCTCTAAAACACAGCTGAGACTGATTTAATTCTGCAGTGTTGAAAGAGCATAAAACTTTTGGCATTAGTACGTAATCCATGTCTCTCAGCTTAGCTTTTGTGCACCAATTTTGCATTGTTTTATCTTTATCAATAACATGACAGGGCAGATTCCCAATGTCGTGCTGTGCAAACGCTCTCTAGTCAGCAAGTTTTAAGCCTTAAATAATCCTTTTATTTATTATATTTTTCAGTTTATTTTGAAAGGTTAAAGGCATAAATTGTTTAAAAGCACATTTATTTTGATTCACGTAAAGAAATAAAACCATAGACAATACCAAATTGTTCAACTCACAGCAGTGCTTTAATGAATCACACTGCTGGACTGCTACTCTTTTTCTTTTTCTTTTTTCTTCTTTTTTTCAGAATTATACATGGAAAAAACAGTAGATACAAATGTTTCACATATAATGTTCTAGGACTGCTACTCTTTATGTGTTATAGTGCTTATGTATGTTCATATGACATCAGAAAGAGATGAACAAAATTATGTAAATCTTCTGCACCTGTTAGACAAAACCTTGACCTGGTATGTAGGGAAGCATCCTTTTGTTCTGAGGCGTCTCACACGATTGAAAATCTGTGGGCGGATTTGAGATTGCCAGTCTTGCTCTCCAGACCTGTAAGCATTTTATGGGCAATCGACATTCTAGTCTGGATGACCTTTCGGCAGATTCAGACATACTTGTGAATGACAAGCACATTGATCCTGTAGCAAAGCACTTTGTCTCCCATTAGGAGAAAACAAGAACCTGCGCAGGTGATTATGAAAGAATACATTCCCATTACAGCAGAGATGGATCAAACTTCTGCAACAGGAACTCGCGTGTACTTTTGATTCCGACTCACTCGGGCGGATATACACACATTTATATTGAATTTAATACATCATATCACTGTCATTAAATGGGTTAGCTCACCGAAAAATTGTCATTAATTACTCACCCTCATGTCGTTCCAAACCCGTGAGACTTTCGTTCATCTTCAGAACACAAATGAAGATCTTTTAATAAAATCTGAAGAACACGGTCGCGTTATATGCTGAACCGATTTAATTTAGGCTTTTATTCACATAAACATTCATCAACTCTCACACATCAGTTTTGGTAAATGGAAGCCCAAGCATGATTTCTTGATGTGGGAGAACCAATGAGATTCATTCTTGTGTTATGCAGCACGTTTGAGCTTGAACAAGAACCAATGAGATTCATTCTTGTGTTACGCAGCACGTTTGAGCTTCCACGAGAACCAATGAGATTCATTCTCGTATTACGCAGCACGCTTGAGCTTCCACGAGAACCAATGAGATTCATTCTCGTATTACGCAGCACATGTGAGCTTCCACAAGAACCAATAAGATTCATTCTTGTGTTACGCAGCACGTTTGAGCTTCAGCAAGAACCAATGAGATTCATTCTCGTGTTACGAACCACGTTTGAACTTCCACGAGAACCAATGAGGTTCATTCTCGTGTTACGAACCACGTTTGAACTTCCACGAGAACCAATGAGGTTCATTCTCATGTTATGAACCACGTTTGAACTTCCACGAGAACCAATGAGATTCATTCTCATGTTACGAACCACGTTTGAACTTCCACGAGAACCAATGAGGTTCATTCTCGTGTTACGCAGCACGTTTGAACTTCCACGAGAACCAATGAGGTTCATTCTCATGTTACGCAGCACGTTTGAGCTTCTGCAAGAACCAATGTTCTGAAGATGAACAAAAGACTTACGGGTTTGAAACAACATGACGGTGAGTAATTAATGACAGATTTAAAATTTTGTGGTAAACTAACTTTTATTGGTTACCACAAAGCACTGTATCTATTTCTAAGGCTCTTTCCCTGTAATGACGTATATGGCACAAAGTTTGGTAAGAGGAAATAAATGCCCTTGGTAGCAAAAGCAAATAATCCCCTTAGTCCTTTCTCTTCCTCTCGCTCTGCCTTTCTCTATGTCTGTCTACTTGTCTCTTGCTGTATCTCTCTCTCTCTCTCTCTCTGTCTCTGCTAGACAGTGTTACTTGTATTTATGAGTAGAATGGTTTCACAAATCAAACTAGTGAGAAATGATTAGCTTTGCATATTCGGTGCCAGTCAGCACTGTGCTGTCTGCTTCTACTGTTTGAGCCACCCGTAAATTCAATATTACCCCTTTCTGCTCTCAACAGAACCATGTCTTCAATTTGCTGAATGTGTGCGATCACCAAATTCAAAGAGTCCACAAAAACAAGGACAAACATCGAATTCAAACATGGAGATAAATTCATTTATATTTATTAAGCTTCTGAACATTCTATAATTTAATAGTAATTGCTGTTATTTTTGTTTATTTTAATATTATTTATTTATTTATTTTTATGATGAACCTTTAGTACCGATAAAAAAATATGTTCTGGTCCCCATTGACTTCCATATGAAAAACAAAAACACTATTCGGTTACCACATTCTTTGAAATATCTTCTTCTGTGTTCAACAGAGGAAAGAAACTCATACAGGTTTAGAACAACTTGAGGGTGAGTATATGATGACAGAGTTCTAATTTTTGGGTGAACTACTCCTTTAACAAGCTATTCCTTTAACACGCTACTATTCCTTTAACACGCTACTATTCCTTTAACGCGCTACTATTCCTTTAACACGCTACTATTCCTTTAACACGCTACTATTCCTTTAACACGCTACTATTCCTTTAACACACTACTATTCCTTTAACACGCTACTATTCCTTTAACACGCTACTATTCCTTTAACACGTTGCTATTCCAGATATTTCCTAAACCACTGCAAAGAGCTGAAAGCTAGTAGTTTCCCCATCCTATAGCCTTCTCATAGAGCAGGGCCTGCATTAGTGCGAACCTCTTTTATGGTACTCTGCAATCATTTTTTTCTTCACTTCTTTACAGGTCTATGTCTATTTAGGCAGGCAGGGACTATTCAAGCCTACACAGGAAACTTCTACTCTGATTCTTGAGAGCCACTCTCCGGGAAATCTAGTGAGCTCTGATGATTGTAAAAAATGTCTTCTTTTCTGGAAACTACAGGTAGTAATTGAATTCATTTTCTGGTGTGACCAATGGCTTATAAGTGCTTCCAAGTTACTATAGTCCCTCCTTTACTGACTTGCTGAAATAAATGAACCTCAAGGTCTGACAAACATGCAGAAAGTATTGAGGAATTACAATGTATGTGTCACAGCAACACAGAAGTGCTTTTGCAATATGTATAGGCTAATTATCAAACTCTTCTACTAGACATGAAATGTATTAACTAACAAACATGATGAATAACTGTCAGGATGGGTCTGATAATTGTCACTGTTGTGTTTTTTTTTTTCTTGGGGGGTGGGTTATTAGTTCTTATCCATTCTTGCTTATTCATTGAGTGTTAAGAATGCAGGTTGAGTCCATATGCTTGTGCTAATGAGGTCAGAAAAGTCTTTAGAGTAGCACAGCTGCCACTTAATTAGTCTTTGTGTTTGTGTGTGAAAATGACCCAGTGTTAATAAGCCCATTTGCACTCTCTGCCTCCGATTCTTCATTTTCTTGCTCTTTCGGTTGTTCTTCATGTCCAGTCGACTTGTTGATATCAAATCAGGTTTTGTAGATCTTAAAACTGCCGATTTAAAATTGAAATTGACCCTATATGCTTTCTAAATGCATGTTGTTGAATTTGCGTTTCTAAGAAATCAGTAGCATTCTAAAGTAAAATGGCGTTGAAAGGTTTTGTCTCAGGATATCCAACCCGATCACACTAAATGCGTCTCTATAGCACGCAGTGTGTTTATCGTACAATTTATACGCAAAAATTAGTTTTTACTTGCATATACGCATGGGTTGGTTAGGTTTAGTAGTGGTGTGGGGTGCGTGCGTGTGTATACGTTTGGGTAGAATTAGTGGTGTGGGGTGCGTGTGTATTACACGCAATGAAGTGCGTATCAAATGCATGCGAAAACTGTGTATCATATGCACGTAAAAACTAGTTTTCGCGTATAAATTGCACGATAAACACAATGCGTGCTATAGAGACACATTTGTGTGAGAACACGCTGGGATATCAGACCACTACCACCTCGTCTGATTCTTTTGCTCCTCTGTGTATGTTGATAGTTATTGCTTTCTTACGGTGCGGATCCACATTTTTACTTTGATGGGCGTTCCTCAAGTTTACCGCTATGGGTGTGGTTTTGAGCCATCGCCGAATGTTGAACAAAGGACCCGCGAGAGACTTCCCTCCGTCTGCATGTGCTCTATTTCTATTGGATAGTCGCGTCACATTCAACGGATTCATTTGCATAAAGATGGGCATCGGCCAGCTTTTTTGACGCGCAGCAGTTTTTCAAATGCAGCGCCGCCTTCCCGGAATGCTTTGCGAGTGAGTCAAAGTCGGACGGCGTCACCCATAGGAATAAAGTGGAGTGCGGCGCGACAGAAGTGTCGCACGGACAAGTGGATCTGCACCGTTAGGCTAGTTGATACTGGCTTTTGAGGTCTTATATTACAATCTTGGTCTTAGAGTATGACTTTAAACCCATTGGGCTGAGCATATGTTGCATAAATGCTGAGCATATGTCGCATTCATTTTTGAGATCCCACTTCACCTTGAGGTAAGGTTGTTCACTCAAACTTGTAACCTTGGGCAAAGAAAATGCCGTTTTAAATCCAGAATAGGTTTTTCACTGTGTTTTTCTAAAGGACAGCAGAAAACAGGTTCTGATACACAATAATTATACCTAAATGCATACCTGATGGTCTAAATTAATTTGTGATTCTAGTCCTCAGATTATGGTCAACATATACAAAGACTTTTTCTGGAATAAAATATAATATTATATATTACAGCATGATATTTTTTTGGTTATTAATTAAGCTTTATATACACTAATCAGGCATGTGAGACCTTGCTTTTATTTATTTTCGGAACTTTTGCTTATTTGACAGTTCTGACTAAATTTGTCAAGCTTCGGGGCTTTGTCGAGCTAATTTATTAGGCCTGTCTGACTGTATACTGTAGACTGTATAAGTAACTTGGACAAAAACTTTCTATATAGAACATAAGCACCTGGTTTCACAGACAAGGCTTAAGTCTAGTCCCAGACTAAAATGCATGTTTGAGCTGTCTTAACTGAAAGCAGCTTGCACTGAGTTATCTTAAAATATGTCAGTGCCATTGTTTTGTCTCAAGATGCACACCAGTGATGTTTCTTTCTAAGGCACGACGACAATACAAGCTACTTAAATGTCCTAATTGAACATTTAAAGCCTAAGCTTATTCTAAGCCCTGGCTGTGAAACCATGACTAGGTGATTTCTGGATTACTATGAATATTTATTTTAATAACTGCATTTAATTAAATGTAAATATATTGGCTGGGCTACTTTGATTACTTATTAAAATGTAGTGTATATACACATTTGTGTCAGTTATAAAGTGGCTTGATTATCTTGATATAGGCCTATAATTAACATGAAGACCACAAAGTACAGCCTTTAGTTTAAATGCTTAAATGTTCTTCATTCGGTATGATTTACTGAATAGAACGTTTTTGTGCATGTTACTCATGGAATGGGGGATTCGTTTGCGCCAGTATTTTATGTTGCTTCATAAAAGCCTGTCGTGCAAAATATTGTGTTGATAAATAGGTTAATAGTGTGTTTTCACCATATTTCACACCTACTGTGCTACTTATCTTACGTGGGCAGTGTGAAACCTTTACCTACAATAGTTATTGTGTCATATCATATATAGGCTGTGAAACAGGTTTTATTATTATCATTATTATTATTTTATGATGGCCTGGGCTATGTCACTATTTATTTTTATTTATTTTACTTTTTGGGCTGATTTGATTTTTCAGCAGTACTTCTAAACTGAAAGTATAGCATTTTTTTTCACCTATATATGTTAGTGCTCTTGTTTCCATGGCATTGCAGGGTATAGATTTACATTTATTCTCTGTGATGATTGTTTCATTTTCTGTTCTTATTCAAGTTTAAGCTTAAACACTGCAATGTAAAGTATATGTTTTGCATATAGGCTAGTTTTTCTCAGACTTTCACTAGTGACATATGAATATATGTGTTCAGGGCAGCAGGGTTTTTAGCTGACGTAAGGCTTTTTGGTCAGTTGAGACCGAGTCTGTACATTGACCGAGTCCAGTGATCTACACAGTCTCATTTTAAAAAGATCTATATTTTATCATTAAACCAGTGGGCTTCTCACCATTTGTCAATACCCATCAGCATGCCATTCTTCCATCCAAATAACAGAAAGCAAACATGTCATAAATCCACTATCAAATCCACTTAACTTGAACACATCCTGGCTCTCTGGAGTACCTTATGTGCAAGTATGAGCTTCATATTGCATTTCTGTTTGGTCTGAGAGCCGCTTTAGCCATGTAAGGATTAAAACTTGATTACGAAGACAGCTGACAATGCAGTTTGAGGATTGAAGTAAATAACAGTCAATCTTTAAATGGCTCAATATGAGAAGAAAAAGAGTAAAACATTTTTATGTTTATTGTTTTAGTATTTTAAATGCACTTGCTGAATATGGAATCCAAAGTCATTTTAATGTGGAGAGCTGTAATAAAATGCAGACATTAGACCATTAGAGTAATGAGACTGACGCGTGTTATAACACTGGGTAATTTCACCAGTTTAACCAATTAGAAATGAACAAAAGGGGTCAAATCACCATCAAACATGACCAGACCCTCCTGAAGTGAAAGTTAGTTAACATTATGTTCTAAAAAATAAATTAGATATCATTGACACATAATCTGTTATGATTGTATTTTTGTTAGCCTGTGTTTCTGTATTTGTTAACAAGTATATTTGGTTACCACAGTAATGTACAAAATGTAACATGATGTTTTCCATTAGTGTTTCAACCCGGCCAGTTAATGGAGATGGTTACAGCAACAGCATTCTCTGCACTTAAGATTAATTAAGACATTTTATGGAAAATAAATACTTTCCTTTGTAGTAAATACAAATTAAAAGTTTGTGCAAAAACCACACAAACAATGTGTCAAATTTGAGCAATAGTTGTAATAAATCTTTAAACCATATTCTTGATGTTAAACTTTCAGGACAAGTGTGGATTGAGCTATTCTTTCATATACTTGTTTGATTCTTCCCCTTCTGCTGTATTTTCTAAATCTTTATATATTTCCCCCCCTTATAGTTCAAGTCATGTAACCACATTACTTTGACAACAATTGTATTGACGTTTCTCAGTGTAGCGCACAATAAAGTGATTTAAAAAGTAGTCTTGTAAGCAAGTTTTATCCCTTGTCCTCACAGGCTGGAAAAGTCACAAAGCATGCTGGAAAAGATGCAAGGGAAAAAAGTTTGCAAAATGGCTGAATCAGGGAAAATCGTAGAACATTGGACCATACCAATAACCGTGCTTTACGAGAGAGAGAGAAAAATAATAATAAGGCAGGGAGACATATTACCTTGCATGTCATAATGGCGTGCCACAAGGATTCGTGCACGGTCCTCTAAAAATGCCACGCACAAGTGGGTAACTTCTTACTTTTGACTAATACTATGAAGGAAGGCTATTTGGAAGAATCATGAAGAGATGAGAATGTGATTCGGCCATAGCCGATTTGTTTTTCCAATTTCACATTATAACCCACACTGCATTGCTTCCAATGGTACATTTGCTACATACATTGTATGAAATTCTTGCTTTTCTCATTATGCTAAATACCAAACAAAGACAGAAACGGCCTCTTTGAAACCATTAGGTCGAGCATGATTGGTGGCTTTCCATTTCCTGTGCCCTCAACCAGAGATAGCAAGTATTCCATAATTCAGCTCCATCCTGCACACTTCCTTGTGCTTTATTGCATCTCATGAGTGACACACAGCGGGTTATTATTCACTGTGTCTTCTCCCGAGCGTACTACACCTCTGCAGTGTCACTTGAAGCCTTGGAAGTGTATATGGCCATAGGCCAGGTAATACTCCATAGTTTCCTGAAAAGTAATCACTGGTGGCCCTGTGGGCATTTTAGTGTGAGGGTACAGTATCCACACCAGATGTGCTCTGGGAACTGCTGTCCACCTTCTTTACGTCTGGGACTAGTCTAAATGCGTGGTGTCTGCCAATTAGTGCAAATATATGTCACACTGTTAACTAATTATAGCTCAACTGACATGTAATAATACCACAGGGTGTAAATGGTTTGTCTTAAAGGGACAGGACTTGGTTTTGGCGCTAAAAGGTTAATCACCGTTGAAAATAACACACCATCTACACTAAACCCTAGCCTAAACATAATGGCTAGTGTTAAAGGAACACGCCGACTTTTTGGGCGGAGTGATAAGCACAACACTCTGAGTGAACTCTCTGCTCCTAGCAGTAGCACTGCTTAGCCTTCTGAGAATATAGTTCCCAGTATGTATACGGTTAGAAGATGGCTGTGTCTCATGTGACCTTGTTATTTGTACACGCTGTTACTATACAAATCACAACATGTAAATAGGAAAATGTTGGCGTTACTTTGTCACTTATTGGGAGTACTATGCTAGCTGGAGCCGTTTACCTCCAGTCTTTGTGCTAAGCTAGGTGGGTGCGTCAGACAGAGTTATGGCACGTATGGAGATGAAAAGGGTATGTATGGACTTGTCTAACTCTGGGGGATATGGTGAATAAGCTAAAGTCCCAAAAAGTCGGCATGTTTCTTCAACCAAAGCAAACATGAGATGAAACGCATTTGCTGGAGCAACAATGCCATTGTAACTTGCTTCTACAAGTCTTTGAGCTGTTTTAATGTGAAACTTTATTGTGACTTTATTGTTTCACAGGACTTGTACCCGAGTGAATCAAAGTCCATTTGTCCTTTTAGGTTTCATAAGCGGTCTCGCGAGCACCCCGTTTGCGGTCGATATGCGCCCTCGATGCGCACTTTTCCTGAGCCTGAAGTGATGCGAGCCCCGCAGCAGACTTCTTCCCGACAGTCAAAGCGGCGTTATATCACGAAAGTGCATCCTCTTAGAAAGACCGCGACTCCGCAAGTGCTTAGGGTGTCATTTGGGACAGGGCCAATTACGGATCCAGGTGGCCAAAGTATACTTTGAACTTCAGGTTTCAATGGGAACTGGAGTTTCTAACGGCAGATGATGCAATGACCCTTGACCAATCAGCTATTGATCTCTCTTTTATTTAAAAGGCGGGACGTATATCATAATTACTCAGTCAGCACTATAATGAATATGTCGTTTAATGATCTGCTGCTGTATGACGACTTCTGTCAGAATGCAAGATGAGCCAAATCCTCTGAAGGACTTTGGGTCAGATTCAAAGCTGGTGCTCGCTGAATGAAAAGTTCCATAAATCTAAATGATGAACAGATACAATACCTCTGAGAGAGACATTATATTAGCCCCAGGAGATAAATAGCATTGTGGTGTTGTTGTTTTCCTTTATCATAGTTAATCATGTCACATTGTTGTGATTTCCATCAGTTTTACCAGGTATCTACTGTGAAGACTCTCCTGACCCGCATCGAATGTGAGAGAGGACCAATCAAACAGCAGTAGAATTCAGTGTCAGTCACTTGGCGACAATCGGAGCAGCACAGCTGTGGCCTGTGACTCCAAAGATTTCCTCTCCAAAAGGATGATATTGCCACATGTACGACGGGGCCATAATGAGGGCGTTCTCATATTGCTCTGTCAAAAGCAGACCAGCACACTTGTAAAAATTTGTCATGACACCTCTGGTGGCTGGAGATTCAACAAAACAAAGTTACCAGACTGGAAGGTGCAAGAATGTAATTCTCAGTTTCTTGAAGGAATAACCTTGAATCTTTTTTTTTTTTTTTTTTTGAGATCTGTATCTCTAGTTTAAAAGAATAGTTTGTTTGTGTATTTATTTATTATACTTAATGCATCCATAAAAAAATGTATAGTTAAACTGTAAAGTGCCCAGTTTATTATTTTAACTGTCATTTTATTATTCTTTTTAAAGCGGGACAAACCTAAATTATTTCCCTAGAAATTGAAATTTGAATAGAAATTTCCCAACAATTGACACATATCTTTGAACATTACCCCCCAAAACAGTTTTACGTAACTTAATGTAACTTTAAAGTTGCACTCGAAACTTGTGCAACTTTTGCTTTTGTTTGGTTTCTAAACCCGTAAGGGTAACATTCAAACTTTTTTTACAATGTATAACTAGAAGTGCATGTTTATTTTGTCCTGTATTCTGGGCCTGACGTAAAGAAAAAAATGTTTTTTGTAGTCACGGCTTATATAGCATTTTGTCAGTTTTTGACAGCCTCTATTTTCTGAATCATTTGGCCGTCAAACCTGAGCGACTCTCTTACACAAGACACAATTAAAGTTCGAAATTACTTGGCCAAAATGTTGAAACCACGCTCGGAGAAGAAAAAAGCGGTTATTTTCCCATTATGCTTGCTGTGGCGTTCCATCAACTGGGTTTGGATTGCATCCTAAACTGCCCATAAAACAGCTGCATAAGAAACTGCACAATTATGGAAGCCATCTGGAATAATAACGCTGGAGAATGAATATGATTAACGCTAAAATAAACAGATGGCAAAGTGTTAGATTGCTGTTCGACAAGCACATAATGAGAGGCAACCTTAAGCCCAATTATACAAGCAGAACTCGGCTAGAGAAGACGGGCTGGGGAATGGAGGACTGCTAATTGAAGCCATCACTGCAGGGCGAGTGTAAGACTAGATTCACTAAACAACAACGATCATGCGTCTGGTCATCTGTCAGCCCCTCGAGAGGGGGAAAAGACTGTATGCTTAGCGATATTGCTGTAGATCTAATGTTTAAAGGTTTCTTGACAAGACGTCAAAGTGTACAACGGCTTATCATATAGTAATGAGCTGTCAGGATCGCGAGCCGTCATGGGATAAGATTAAAAACAATTATCCTTCAAGAGAGATGGGCAATCGGTCTCAACAATAGCGGACGGTGTTGACGATTCCTTTGCACACTATCTATCATGAGATCAATGTGCGATCACACCTTTGTGGTTTTATCCCTTTTTTGCCATGTTCAGATTAATGCAAGACATGCCAGACACTCCAAAATCCTTAGAGAAAGATGCACAAAGACGATCTGGAAAGTATTGGATCAGTTAGTAATTGACTTGTGGGGGATGGCAATGGTGGGCGGTGGATGAATGAATTTTGTCTCTGTTCCGAGACCAAAGTGTATGTAGCCTTTTCTTCCTGAGAGTGTAAACAACAACTGAAATTGTATCCTGGCCTTTCCATAAAAGCCCAGACCTCTTGTTCATCTCGCATCTGAGCAAACTTTTTTTTTTTTTCTTTACCTTGTTTGAGGCACAATCTTGAGTCAGCCTGCCCTTGCAAACACATGAAGCTGGTGAACAAAGTATGAGACTTTAATCTGGTGGGTTTTTTTCTCAATATTGAAAGCTAAGAAGACTGGGACTGGTGTACTCGGTGGACCGGCAAGACTTGACTGGTAAAGTTCATCAAACAAGATAGTCTTGCTGCTAGTTAAAATGATAATTCATTATCATGTTGTTTCAAGAATGACTGACTGACTTCTGTTGAATAAAAAATGTTGTTTCTAATTATGTTTTGTTTGCCATACATTGAAAGTAAGTGGCCTCCAGTGTTTTTGTTGTTGGACCCCATTGACCCCTAATTGTACAGACAAAAACAGTCTTCAAAATGTCATCTTTTTGTGTTCAGGAGAATACAGGTTTGAAACAGCATGAACCGAATCTTCATTTTTAGAGTAACTATACGTTTAAGCTTGAGGAGATGTGTGGTGGTGACACCAGCATCCGAAACACAACAAATGCTGGTGTTTGCAGCAGGAGTGGCGAATGAATATTTATGGGGAAAGGATGTGCAATACTTTAGAAAGTGTGAAATCAGTGGGCAGATGGGTAAGAAAACAAGAAACCATCTTTTTATAGTGCTTGTTTCTCTCTACATGCAATTTATTGTTTTGACTCCTACACTATTGCCACAAGCTGTCATTAACTGATGCATGGCTAATACGTTGTTCCTAGTAATCCATCAAAGTGCTTAAGTATTCACGATAGCAATGTAGGAAAGTGTTCTTGCATACCTCTTCTCATTCGCAGATCTAGCGACGTGCTTGCATAAATCTTCCTGAGTGAACGCTGGTGATAGCCGGATAGGCACAGGCGTTAAAGGCTCAGAGTATTGTTTATGAAAATGAATAAGCGCGCTCGAGAGTCGGTGCCCATCTTCATGTCGTCGTCATTTAGATCCTATAGACATGGTAGAAGCAGAGATGGAAGTTGACTGCAGGTTCAACCTAAAAATCTTGTAGTGTAACTCAAGAGGTTTTTAACCACCAGGACATGGACTCTACAAGACCTCTGAAGGTGTCCTGTGGTATCTGGCACAAAGACTTTAGCAGCAGATCCTTCCAGTTCTGTTGCGAGGTGAATTGAACTTGCTGGTCCAGCATTGGACTGAGATCTATTCAGGAAATCAACTATTCGAATCAACCAATCAAGAACTAGGCTATTCTAGGTTGAACTAGACCTCAGTGTGTTAGAGAATGAATCTTCAGGGACGGATTGCATAATTGAGGTGTTTTATGAGAGCATTTTGGCCCATCATTGCCAATGCATAAATACATCTGTGCAATAACACTGTCATCTCAACACCAGGCCTGTGCTTTGTTTACTTTTTTTAATCTGATTGTCGGAAATTAAATTGTCTAATCTTTCCATGCTGTTTATTACCGAGACTTGATATGAATGTTTAATCTGTGCTGCATTTCTTACATCCTCAGATGACTGAAATGATCTTTCATCCATCACCTGATTAAAAGAGAACAGTTTCATCATCCATGTTTTTACACGAATGGCATTTATAATTATTAGCACTGAACACAAACCGGAATGTGGTAATTAAGACATGGAATCACAGTGGAATCTTTGTCTGCAGGCTTATAATTGGAGGCAAAGCTCTCGGATTAGTCTCATTGCAAATGATCAGTGACACCCAACTGGGAAATACACTATATGCATAGTAAAAACCTAGACATGGGTGGAGAGAAAGAGAGAACGGGGAGAGTCCCCCACTTCTAAAGTCTCCATAGTTTAATTTATTATTAATCACTGCATGAACCAGCATGTCAAAGATGAAAAACCATCAGCAGTGCTCAACTGATTAATAAAGTGTTGGTTTTGTTTGATAGCATAAATGCAATTGGGATTTTTATGGAGCAATGGGTGGAAATTTAAAACAGATAATTTTTTAGCATCACTTTCTGAAGTTACTGGAATGTGAAATAGTAATCACATTGACTAGAGAAGTTTAGAAAGAAATGAATTTATACCATAACACTCTAAATATAAATGATATGAATCCCTTTTTACTAGTTATTGGGAAAGAAAATACAGTTCACTTGACTTGAACCATCCAGAGATTGTCGTTAAATAGTTAATTCATTTAAGGTACACCATGTAACTTTTTTTGTCAAAATTTAAAGTTTTCACAGTGTACACTTATGTCACTGGTAGTTCCTATAGTGCTGGTTTAGACCCTACTCTGAAGTAGTAGCTAAGTTAGTTTATCAAAAAGTGGAACTAAAGGTCCCTCTTGTGCGAAAGCCCAAATAAATAATTAAGAAAAATAATAAATAAAATAATTGCAGTTGAAGATATGGAGGGGAAAGTATGGGAGAAACTGTCAAAAAAAACTCCATTAGTAAAAAAAAAAAACACTCCAACTTGAAGAATATAAATACATTAGAGAGAACCTGGCATGTGTTTTAAACTATAATGATTTCTCGTTCTCTGACATCCATATTTGGCATTGACCCAAATCAAACTCAAAGACCCAAAGAAAATCAAATCATGATAAGCTACATCAGAACTTTTAAAATGACTACACATGGGGGCGACTGCTAAGTGTAACTGAAGTATCATAAAATGCTTAGCTGCCGCACACATTGAACTAATTTAATCCTCTAGGTTCAGTCTAATCACTCCACCACAATGATTTCCTCAAAACAGAACTGTAAATGCATTATTCTAATGGTGCTTTTGCAGTAATACTCTCAAATGTTTCTCACTCATAATGAGATATTAGCTGTGTGTCATAACAAGTGATGCAGAGTGCACAGAGCCTCTCATAATAATGTTGAAGAAAGCAGAATTAAAGCGCAACTGCAGGAAATAAAGTTGAAAATAGTGTTTACCAATAATGTAATATCTTAGTTTTCACAGTTTAATCAAATCCCAATGGATTATGTGCTGAACTACATTGTTTTCCACAGAACAGTCTGTTTTGCATGGAAATGTTGCAATTACTTATTGTTTAGGACAAAACTGTCCTCTTTCCATTATAAAGAGTTGCTTCTTTGTGGTTCGTAGTGACTGTTCCCAGCTAACAGGAAATGTTCTCAGAACTTTGAGAGAATCTTTCCAGAAAGTTAACCAAAGTTATGAACAAACGTTCTTCTAGTTATGTTAATAGAATGTTCATTCAGAGTTATGGTCTTCCAAAGGTCAGCACAACAATTTAATAACGGTTTGGTTCTAAAACATTTTTGTAGAGCATTTGACTAACATTTTTTTTTAATGTTACTACTTGTTTCAGAGAATATTCAAATGGAATGTTCCATTAAAGGGGGGGGGGGGGGGGTACAATGGTGTTTCATGTATTCAGAGTTGTTTACAGTGTTAAAGAGATGGATTCTCATGCTAATAATGGCCAAAGTTTGAAAAGTTATTTTGTACGAATAACAGAGAATTTCTGTGCTGAAAATCATACTTCTGGGTTGCAACCTCTATGGTTGCAACACGTTTCGGCTGGTTTTTTTCTATCGTAGATCTAATGACGTAGACCAGAGTGGAACTCCTAATATGAGCATTGCTCTCGGAAAAGCGCGTTCACGCACACGTCGACCAGAGGAGAGAAAGACCGCGCTCATCGACGCGCTACTACCGGAAATCATCATCAGCAGCGCTAAATAGGAATGGTTGATGTCAAGAATGTCTCCAAAAAAGTGTGTTTTGGGATGTGAGGGAAAGTTTACCTTGTTCAGCTTCCCAAAGAACCCAGTGTTACTGGAACAGTGGATCCAGTTTGTATTTCCGGGACAGCAAAGGATTGTGGCAAGTGCGGTTTTGTGTTCTGGTCATTTCAGTGACGAATGTTTTATTAACAAGGCCCAGGTCGTCGCTGGATTTGCAAACCGGTTGCAATTAAAACCTGGCGCGGTCCCAGTGATAAAACACCCCATTCATGTAAGTACAACGGTATCAGATTTATTTCTTGTGCTGGAAATCCCCGCTTGACTCTATAGCTCCGCCCACGCCCAGAATCAAGGACCTCGGCTTTTTCCGGATAGAATCGGAAAGCTGTATTTTTATTTTATAAATATGATGAAACTAAAGACTTTTTGGAGATATGAAGGACGCACTATTACTCTATAGGTACTCAAGATTAACATGAGATTGACTGAAACTAAGTATTTTACCCCCCCTTTAACGTTCACATAACCAAAAAAAAAAAAAAAAAAAAAACATTTATGAGCAAATGTTCCTTTAGTAACATTAATAGAATGTAAAATAATTGTAAAAATCAAATAAATACAAAATAAATATAAATATATATAAAAAATTAAAGGGCTTTTTACTATCGCTGTATATTTAACAGATATAATACCCAACAATCAGAAACCAAAGTTAGAAATTAGATTCTTCTATAAAATTTAAAAAGAAAATTGTGCAATTAAATAAACAATATATATATAACTACAAATAATAGTTAATTCAGTGAATGATTTGTTAAGCTGAGTTTGTGAGGGTTTTTTTAACGGTTCTGCTCAAGAGTACCGTAATTTGTTTGTGAATCGGACTACACTAATTGTGATATATTGCGACGTGTGCGATTGTGAATCGTATCTATCGGATTTACAACATGTAAATTCATCCACTTCTCCTGAAATACATGAAAGTAAGTGGCTAGTGAACTTGGAGAAGAATAGAGTGAACTTTATAGATAGCTACACAATGTGTATCTGATATGAATAAAACACCTCATCTAATTATATTTGAATGGATTGTTATTGCTGATTCTAATGACATCAGTGTGTATTTTACAAAACACTTGTTGTATAGTTGTGATATATGAGCACGTCCATCTCTGGCTCAGCGCACTGCACGAAAGTACATTTTAATCTTCGAAAAATCCCATATGTGGGACCATACTCCCAGCGCCACATAAATAAGGATCCCACTAACATTAAAATGTAACATTCCCAAAGTGTTTGCAAAATTATAAAATGTAATGTTCCCTTAATGTAAAAAAAAAAAAAAGAAGACATTTTGAGCGGTAAGAGAACATTCAGAAATTATGTTTCCATTATGTGGAAATTATTTTTCCATTACTCAAAATCATATCCCGGACGAGCCCCCAAGATGTGCTACCGTGTCAAACCCTTAAAATCTGTAGAAGATTTGAAGATTAGTGGTGCATACTTTTGTCAAAACATAGTTTGACATTTAAGGGTCGGGGTTTTACAACCTGAGATGTATTGTGTATGTGTTGCTTTGCTGGTCTTGTCTCTATCCTCTCTCTCTCTCTCTCTCTCTCTCTCTCTCTCTCTCTCTCTCTCTCTCTCTCTCTCTCTCTCTCTCTCTCTCTCTCTCTCTCTCTCTCTCTCTCTCTCTCTCCCTTTCTTTCACATGATTGGATCAGACTAAAGTGAGACCAATAACTTCATGGGAACATAAGCAAAATATTCTTAGAACATATTTTTGTTTGCTGGGTTTGTCCCTTTTTTTATATGAAAGAGAGTTTAATTCTGTTGCTTTGGCAGATCACTTGTCTGCATTCACTTTGAGTTTCCTAGAACTGCTAAATGAATCAATTGAAAAGACCTCAACAGTGTCACCTCTCTGCTTTTGAGAAGAGGTTACTCTCCTCTTGTTTTGAAGAAAGTGCCTCTGCATTACTGGCGAGATTGTGAGGTTCACCTTTTTGCCTATATTCTCTATATGTCACCAAATAACAGACTTTTCACAGATGCCTCCCTCTGTGTCCTTGATGAATTAAACTCCCATCTTCAGATGGTAGGTTATAGGAACTAGACACATAAATAGCGTGGGCTTTTATAGCTTTCAGTTTAGTAATGTCCGCCAGGTCTCAGAGGACCAAAAACGCAATCAATAGCATGTATCATTTCTAGTTATTTGTCATTGATGTAATACCTTTGGCAGATGCCAGTACATCAACAGAAGCATGTTCTTCTGTTTTTGAACATGTCAAGGTATAACAGTCTGCTTTTGTTTCTGCCTATTTCTTACATGTATGGACATTATGCTATAGTTACAAGGTTTACACACTTTAATAAATAGTGTATTCCAGTTTGTGAATAAGTGACTTCAGAACCGGTTCTTTTTAGTGCATACATCGCAATTACTGTAGTCCGATTTACAAACAAAAGACTCTTTTGAGAAGAACCATAAAACAAGACTCACAAACTCAGCTTATCTAATCATTCACTGAATTAACTTTTTGTTATTTTATGTTATTAACTTAATTGTACACATTTTTTAAAGTTTTCCAGAATAATTTTATTTCTAACTTTGGTTTCTGATTGTTGGTTATTATATATGTTAAATATACAGCGATAGTAAACAGCCCATTAATGTTATATTTATATATATATATATATATATATATATATATATATATATATATATATATATATATATATATTTATATTTATATTTATTTTTTGTACATTTATTTGATTTTTTTTAGACAATTTTTAAAGAAGACTCTTACTTCCAACTTTAGTTTCTGATTGTAAGAAAAAGCTGGTTAAAGCTAAACAACAAAGCCATTACAAAGGACAGGAATCTATCACATTATTGCTAGTTAAACTAAGACTTGAACAGTGAGTCTACCTCAGTCAAACAATGTGACAGAGTATAGGAAGTGAGCCCATACATTTTTGTTTATGAATGGAAAATTTGCCAAACAAAATATATTCTTTAGATTTGTTAGTGGAGTCAGTGTAATAACAAATAATCTTTCAAATTAAAATATTGTGCAAAGATGGAGGGTTTATTTAAATGGGAGTATAAGTTAGAATAAAACTTCTTATCCAATTTACAAAAATAGAATAAATGTACGAATGTTTCATCTTCTACAAGGACTAGGAATATCAACATATTTGGTAGGTATATATTAACATGGAATATCCAACGCTATGCACAACCAATTTGTATGAGTGAGTAAAAGGCTAATTTGTACGAATTTGTATGACCTCACTCGTGCGATTTGTCTAAATCCCAGTGATGGGTAGGTTTAGGGGCGGGGTCATGCGGTAATTCGTATGAATTCATACAAATTGGGCAACTTGTACGAATTAGCAACCTCTGTAAATTCGTACCACTTGCTGTGAGATCGGGTTGGTATATCTTATGCAATATTTCAAAGAGGACATCTTTGGTGTTGTTGGAAATATTTATAGGGCAACAACCATCCTCTTCTCCAGTCTACATTGTCAAGTAATGCCCGGTACACTTTGTACGATTTTTGGTTGACCCAGGCGAAAGATGACCAATCGTGGCGTTTTCTTTGGTCGTGGCTCCTAAACAGCGGTCCTACATCGTACAGTGAGAGAGGTTCAAAGTCGACCTTGCGACCTGTGATAATTTTCAAACAATGTCAGAAATGTTGTTTTTGCTGCTTTGACCTACGTTTATAGGCCAATGAAACTGCAACATGAAAAGATCAACGTGACTGATAAAATTTAAAACTACTGACCTCAAGCTTAATTTGCAAAATTGGCCTCTTTTCCCTATAGCCATGATCGCGTCCATATTCTCCTCTTTTTTTCAGCGCACATAAAAATGTACCACTAGCGCAGGCTGATGACGTTTTATTCTTCTATACTAACTTGCATCGTAGCCTATGTTTCATTAAGTGTCATCATCGTACAGTCACCCAAGTTTATTAGATGCATGTCATACAGTGTGATTTGTAATGATCTTATAGGATTGCCGAGATCGCACAGTTTAGCAGGCATAAGACGCGTGAGACTTGATGCACCACCCTTGCGCTTGCAAGCACATAAACCCATGTGTCTATGCACACGTTCAGAAACGCACACGAACACAGGTCCTCACCTTAAGGCTCAGCCCGGGGTCTCTCCTCACACACTTCACGAAGCTGTGCAGTCACAGTAGTGCCGCCGCTACTGCACTGCGGCTCATTTGCCCGCAGACGCCACCAGCGCGAGGTGAGGTCACTCAGTTAGCCTCCTGACCGCTCAGATCAAGATGATTTGGCATAATTGTGTTATCACCTGCTGAGCAAAGGGCACCGCTTTCGAAGACGGCAGTATTGGATTTCTGCAAGCTTTTAGTCTGCCTATGTCAATGTGATGTAGTTTCAATGAAAATCAATTCGGAGGCGGGGGTGTATTTGACTTATAATCCCAGAACTGGAGTTGTTACTGCTGACACAAGAAATCAGAGGGAGTAATTATGAAGAAATATGGACGCGCTGTTTTTTTGCTGAGAGAAACGGCTCTCTGCACAACTTTATAACACCGCTCAATGGGTGCTAAAACTGTTAAAAGCTTAACTATAACATTTTTGTGAGTTCATTATTCATTATAGACAAACCAGGTTGGTCAAAGCTCATTTGTTCACTTATTGCCCCTGTCAGCTTCCCCCATATTCACCGCGGTTCCTAAGGTCCGGAGAATTCCCCTTTACAGGTTTGCAGTAATTGATCAATGAAGTTTCCCACAGACTCTTTGGTTGATGCTTATTTTAGACTGAATTAGGCGAGGATTCATTAATTGGATTTTCAGCTCAGTTTTTCCCTGGGTCTCGCCACAGAGCTCTGGGGGTCATATCCTGATTGGGTTGTGAAAGAAATAGTTTACCCAAAAATAAAATACTGTCATTATTTACTCATACTCATGTGGTTCCAAGTCTGTCTGTCTGTCTGTCTGTCTGTCTGTCTGTCTGTCTGTCTGTCTGTCTGTCTGTCTGTCTGTCTGTCTGTCTGTCTGTCTGTCTGTCTGTCTGTCAATGACCCTACAAATTTGATTAAAATATTAGGAACATTTTTCAGATATTTTAAATATGAGGGAAGAACAAAACACTAAACTTGGTTAAGGTATTTATCTAACAAAATTCATAGGCAAAAAAAATACATAGGCAAACGTATAGAAAAAAAGCTCACAGGAACAAGCATTGGAACATAATCAGTTTTTTATATATTTTGCTGGTCCTCTCATGTTATTGCGTTATTGCATGTGTTCTTTGTTTGACAGCCTTTTTATGTGGTAATAAAAATAGACCTAAGTGAACAATAACCTTTAAAAAAAATATATATATATATATATATATAAACAATGAGGCAAGAGATCAAAAAACTAATCATATGGTTTTATTGAACAACATTGTTTAAATACAGTAGATCTAATAGTAGATCAAATTCTTGTTTAATATTGGCCAAACAACGTTTAATACAAATGTCCACTCAATCTTTAATATTTGTCCACTTCTTAGTGATAGAAATGCTACAGCCACTGTTCTTCTTGAACAACAACATGTTGACATCAAAACTCAGATTGAGGGTTTAAACTTTTATCTTGAAATCGCGATGAACAACAAATCACTCCAAACCCATAGAGCGCATACTATATATTTATTTTATTGAATCAATATAATAATACTATGAAATGGTTTTATTATATCCTGCAGCGGCTGCAGCCATATGGAAAAGTGTCTAATAATGCGGTCCATTGATTCTCATCCGTAGAACGCGCCGCTTCCGGTATTTTGCTGGTTAAAAGACATGAGTAAATTGCAATCGTGCACTTTAATTTAATTCGAAGAGTCGTGACAGCTCCATCTTGTAGCGAATGTCACTTCAGTTCTACGTACAGAACAACGTAATGCAAACACTGTAAAAGTTTCTCAACTCCTTCATGCTGAAATCGCGAGACATGTGTTACGACCCCATTGTTTGTATTTTGTTATTTCTCTGTTGTTTTGTGAGTCTCTCTGTATGTCTGTCTAGGAACGTCATCTGATTGGTTCCTGCACCGTGATTGATGCTCTATCCTGGTTGGTGCAGAGTGTTTTAAAAGACACGTCATAATTTCCTCTATAGACAGAGTGGGTTTTGTGTTTGAACAGACAGAGAGCTTGTGATTTGAGACTGTTAAGAGTATTTGAGACTGTGAGTACCGTTTGTTTGTTTGATTTGTGAACTGTTTGTATATACCCCATTGGTATATTTGACCATTTGCCTGGTTACTGACATTGATTTGGACTGCCCTTTTCAGTTTGTTTGATTGTAAATATATTGTAAATATTGATTTTTGGGAAAGTAGGGAGTTTGACGCCATTCTTTTTTTAATTGTAAAATGTTTAAACTCTTTTTTTGGTAAGGGAGTTAGGTTTCTAAATTGTATCTTCATTTTCTTTTCTTTTGGGTTAGGGTTTAGGAAAGAGGTTTAAAGACAAGGTTGTTTTGTTTGTTATTTTGGCTTGGTCAGCTCCTGAATCATAAGTCCCAAATTAAGAAAATAAATAACTTTTTGTTTTAAATCCTTGCAAATCTCTGTCTCTTTCATGTTGCCCCTTTCCCTCTAGACGGGGTGTAACACATGCTTTCACCTCGATAAATACAGTCACGTTTTAATATCGCGAGATCTCGTGGTATTACCATTCACACTAAGATCACGTACGCCCATACCGAACAATACACACACAGCATTTAAACTTCAGTGGTGACATTGAAGGCTTCAATAATTGGATTCGGTAGAGAATTCTGAGTAGCGTAGGCACTTCAGAGTTACTCCAGCCATTAGACTGAGTACATCCAGAGGATTCACAGGACGCTTTTCCAAACTGTCACTACAGTGGACACTGGCCTTTATGGCTTCAGACACGAGCAATGCAGGACCAGGAATTTCACTCGCTCTGCAGGGGCCGTGCCAGCCTAATGTATATTCAACAGCGCTGGAAAAGCCGATGGTCCCTATTGAAAATATGTCACCTCATATTCAAGCTTTGAGGCAGGAGGGCAGACTGCCAAGCGAGAGGAGACCGCCGTGAGGAATACAGCTCTGACCTGAGGGATCTAAGCTCGCTGACCTTTGAGCGTTTGATAGATGCTTTGCTGCATCATCGTGTACTACAGCGCGCAAGAGGTCGACAGACCACTCAATAGACAAGAAAGGAACAAGGACAGGAAGGAGTGAGCTTTTCAGATGGAAATTTTCCCAACGCACTCTCATAAGGAGACATTGCTCCAGTGATTTTTATCCTGCACCATCAAAACATTGCTATGCGTTTAATTTAGGAGGATATTATTAGTTTAATTGAATTTAACCCTTTATCGGGCGAGGAACCATATTTGGTAACTTAATCGCGCATGCAAACTGAATCTCCCCTGCCTGTTTGCATTGTCATATGAGCGCATAGATTTCTCCTAGCCAATCAGCGAAGATCAGGCTACATCACTGATAGTCACATGATGGCATCTGACCAATCAGAAGTTGTGCGGAGCATGTCAAACTTCAGTGTTGTTCCGGATATTGGAAAGTGAGATTATGCGCTACTACCTACTCCCACATCAGCGCTAATAACTTCAAAACAAAAAATGGTAAGTTGATGAAACTCACACATTCTATGGTTGAATAGTTGTGCAACATGTTGAGATAGGTGTTGTTTGCATAGATTTCTTGAAAGTAGTGACATTTGTGGCATGAAAAATGGTGAGACCATATTTGATCATACGCCCTGATCACGTAAGATTAGCGCAAGTCCATATTTAGACATACGCCCTATACGTATAGAAAATTATTTTTTCTACAAATAATGCATTATAACCACAGTCTATGATTATAACGTAGGACAATAGTATTTACTAGTGCATTGGATGTTATCACAGGTTTGAATAACATTATAAAGTGATCCAGTGGGAAACGTAACACATTTATAGACATTTTCAAGCCATAGATATTGAAATATGTGTGGTTTTGGTCAGTTTTATGACCTTTATAACAGTTTTTAATACTTATAATGATATTTTGCACTTCTTATTATATATTTACACTTTATGTGTAAGTTTTATGCCCTTGAAACAGTTTTTATCATAGTTTTTTTTTTTACTGTGAGACTTATTACTGCTAAAATAAGTGGTACCACCAGTACTTGACCATACCAAAGATCAGTAGTACAGATCTTTTATAAATGTATACATTTATTTATAACATTTTTAAATGCACAAATGTGCATTTATAAAACATTAATCATATTAGATGTTCTTAGGAGCACAAACCATAAATGAATACCCTATTCATTAATTTGGTTTCAAATTATGTTAATGTATTAAAATAAACATTTTTAATAATTTGAGTAATATTTCAAAGGATTTATATTTGTAGCACTTAAGTGTTATGACTGACCAGTCCAATGTTACTCACTTCTTTTTCTTATTATTTATATTTCAGTAGATCTGCACTTCACTGTTACTCAACAAATAACTCAAACTGGGCTTGATATTGACTCAAAAATGTACTCTCTGTTCTTTGCAGCTATCTACGCGAATCTTTTACGGCAAGAGGGGGACAGTTGTGCCAGCCCACCCCAGCATCAGTGATGATGAGGGCTCTGAGGAGGAAGATGATGATGTGGCAGACCCTGACTTCCTCCCACCCACGAAGCAGTGGCCTAATTCGCTGGACTTGGAAAAAAAAATTGTTCCTAATAATAATTTAAAATGTTCCTAATAATAATTTAATTTAAAATGTTCCTAATAATCATTTAAAATGTTCCTAAATAAATATTTTTATGTTTGTAACAAGTTTATGTGTTTTTATTATATTTTTATATATACACTTTTTAAGGGAAAAACATTACCCTAGACTGGCGAGGAACCATATATGGTAACTTCATTGCCCTTGATTTCCAACCTAAAAAAATATATTTTTTTTAAAACTCACAAATGTTTAGAAGTCTTATAATATCCTCCAATAACACTCTATGTTTGAAATTTTGAATTTCCAAGTATTTCAATGAGTGCCCTATAAAGGGTTAAGAGTCATTTTTAAGGGTCAACATTTAATTAATAGGCTACGTTTGTAATTTCTTTCTTTGCAGAGGAACTTGTTTAATTTAGGAAGATTTCATTCATTTGCGTATATTTTGTGGGGTTCAAGTTTTAGCTTTTTATTATTTGATCAGAATATCTGAGCTGCAAACTTTCATGCTTCTTGTGCACCTTTTCCAAGTCTTCTGAGTGAAAGAAGTAAGAGTCTGAAATATATATATATGTTTTACTTCCACCGAAGTACTTCTTCAATATTTCATAATCTTCTCCTCAAGACGCATTGAGTCAGGTTTGACATTAGTGATGTCAAATGACACTTGCTCTTAAATGGTCTCGTGACCGATCGCAACATGTCGGTTTGAATCTTTCTGAATGACATTTGAGAGACACAGACTTTCAGCAAATAACTTGGATCTTAAAAGAAGGATGGGGTGATTTCTACTTTCCTCCTGAATAGTCTGTATGATCCCATCCTTGCAAGGGAATGTAACGTATTGTAACATCTCAGAATGCCCGCTCGGATAATCCATTCTGCTGAAGCCTTTCCTTTTCACGGTAATGCCCTATTAGTGTTGACAGCCGCCCTTAATGTGCGGCTGAAGGTGTGAGATACCACGCTTTCTTTGTTTTATTTATGACGCATATTTTCAGGTTAGGTAACATATGGAGCTGTTCAACAGGAGGTTGAACACAATAAGGGCAAATGCAGCTGCAGGCTTTGGATAAGGTGCTAAATGATGCGTTTCCTGTTGAAGATGAAAACAGGACTTTATACGTGAGTTGGGCTTCTATTACTTGGAGTTGTCGGTTGACTGGCTCTGTGTGTGTTAATGAAGATTTATCAGTATTTTACTAACTGATATTATATATTATACTTACAGTCATGGTCAGAATTAATGGCACCCCTGGTAAATATGATCAAAACTGGCAGTAAAAAAAAAAAAAATCTGCATTGTTTATCCTTTTGATCTTTCATTCAAATAATTGCCAAAATTGTAACCTTTCATTGAAGTAAAAGAATTGAAAGTGGCGGGGGGGAAATCACATTATGAAATAAATGTTTTTCTCCAAAACACGTTGGCCACAATTATTGGTACCTCTAGAATTTTTTACGAGTAAAATATCTCTGAAGTATATTCCCATTCATAATTTCCTTTTTTAGCACACCAGGGTGACTAGGAACATGAACTTGTCCAGCCATGACTTCTTGTTCACAGGAGTTTAAATATGAGGAATCACAAATGCCAAATTCCCTTAATCATCCATCACAAAGTTCATTTATTTCAGTAATTTTTGATTTTTTTGATTGATTGATTGATTATATTTATTTCATTCATGGATATTTCTAACAAAACTTACATCATCATACTCATATATATAATTTATAAATCCATGATGAAAAGGAGGCAGGATGAAGAATATCTTATATTTCCTGCCCCCTAAAAAATCCAACATATCAAAAAACTCAACATTTCAAATCCCCGTCAATGCATGACGATATCAAATGAAACAAATTAGAAACCATAACATCAACCTGAAACAGATTCCAAAGCAAAAGCAACCATGATCACAACCATCATCATCAATTTCTATAATTGTTCATACAAATTCATTATTTTATCTTTAAATCTTTTTTTAAAATGAAATATATTTTTACATTGCTTTAGTTCATTTTGCAAAGAATTCCAAATTTTCACTCCCACCACTGACGTACACATTTGTTTTGCTGTTGTCCTTGCAGTTTGATACCTAAAATGTCCCTTTCTTCTTCCCTCATTTTCTATAAGGATAAACAATTGTTGAAGGTTTATAGGTAATACTCTATCTCTTGCTTTAAACATAACAATAAGTGTCCGTAATTCGACCAATTCTTTAAATTTTAACAATTTAGAGCCAAAAAATAAGGCATTTGTGTGCTCTCTATAATCTGCTTTAAATATAATTCGTATGACTCTCTTTTGTAATAGAAAGAGTGACTTTGTGTTGCTTTGGTATGTGTTTCCCCACACCTCCACACAGTAGCTGATGTAGGGCAACACCAGTGCACAATACAAAGTTCTCAATGCCTTATAATCTAACACATGTTTTACCTTATTTATTACAAAAATACTCTTAGATATCTTTTTCTGAATGTGTGAGATATGTGGTTTCCAAGTCAACCCTTCATCTAGTAGCACACCCAAAAACCTAATTTCCCTAACTTTCATTATTTTTGTTCCTGCTATTGATAGTACAGTACTTTCATCTTTTTTTCTATTACCAAAAATCATAAACTTTGTTTTCTTTAGATTTAATGACAACCTATTAATGTCAAACCATTCCTTCACTTTAACCATTTCTTGTTCCATACTAATTACCAATTCATTTAAGTCATTTCCTGAGAGATAGATGTTTGTGTCATCTGCGAATAAAACAAAATTCAATAACTTAGATACATCACAAATGTCATTAATGTAAAGTATAAATAGTTTTGGTCCTAAGACTGAACCTTGTGGTATACCACATTGAATTTGCATATTATTGGATTTATTATTATTATACTGAACATACTGTTGTCTTTTGCTCAAATAACTACTTAACCAATCCAATACTATTCCTCTCACACCATATGATTGTAAATTCAACAAAGCTGATATATTATATAGACTCATTACATGCAAAGTGAGATATTTCAAGCCTTTATTTGTTATAATTTTGATGATTATGGCTTAAAGTTGATGAAAACCCCAAATTCAAAATTAGAATATTGTGAAAAGGTTTTCATAAGCTGTAAGCCATAATCATCAGAATAAAGGATATATATATATATATATATATATATATATATATATATAAACAATTAAATTAATATAATTCAGGACTTATATTTAAATAAATATTAAAGAAAACATCTGTAATAAATACAATTGAACTTTTTTATAACATTTTCTTAAAATTGTGAGTAACCTCCCAACTCAATGTGGTTTTCAGTTTGATACAGAAAAAAAGTGAATAAAGAAGTAACAGTCACAAACCAAAATATTTTAATTGTTATTATTGGTTATAAGATATACCTATTCAAATCTAAAATCTAAAATATGAAATGCCTTCGTTTCATGTTTTGCATGCGTTTGCCCGGGAGCATTCTGGAAATGTCACCAGGAAAGGATTGTCAATTATATGTTTGTCTGTGTAAACGGAATGTCAATCTATGCCAAGAATACATAATGTAATTTCCATCATGGGTCCTGTACATGTCAAATGCCATGCATCAATCTTCTGAATGGCTATTCCCGTCTGGAAAAGAAGCATCCTCAAATGTATTGCAAAATACCCACCGATCCAAAGTAGAGCATCTTGCAGATTTGAAGACGTAATGAAACAACAAAATGAGTTGACCTACCTACGACGAGACTTTGTACTACATGAATTACCATATTAAAAACATGCTCCCTCTAGTGGAAATTATAACCTCTACAGCAGATATGCAAAATAATGCAAGGTGAGGTTGAATTGGTCAGTTGTAATGATGTAACAAGTCTACCTCACGAAGCCTACACATAGGACAGAGTTCATGAGTTACACAACAGCCCTGCAGGAAACAAAGGCATTTCAGCCACTGCACAATAACTTGCAGCTGTAAAGGACAAAAGGTCGCTCTGAGAGGAATACTGCGGATTTGCATGCAGACAGTAAAGCATTATAATGGTATTTGAAAGTGAGCAATTGAACAGCTTGCGTGGATAAGCTATTTCATAACTCTGCCCCATGTCATTCCGACCAGGGATTATTTTATTTTCCCTGTGAAACACAAAAAGAGATGTTTGGGAGAATGTCCACAATTTGGTGATTTGTTCTGCCAAGCTCCAGTGATCTCGGATCTAGAGTCAAATGTTTTAGAAATTGCACGTTAATTGTATAATCATTAAATTATTCATAAAGGGAGAATTCATTCCAAATGAAAATCCTGTCTTCAAAATATCTGAAGAATATCATAGAGAGAAATTAAGTCGTACATGGATGGGTTTAGACCAATTTCAGGCTTGAGTAAATGATGGCAGCATTTTTCATTTTGGGGTGAGCTATCTTTTTAAGACATGCAATTGTTATTGACTGATACTTTTCCCTCTATATAAGTTCTCATTTCATTTGTGGTTGCATTTTGAAGTGTTGTGATTAGTCATGTGACAAATGAGCACCAATAACATCTGGCATCAGTGACAAGTAACAGCACAATATAAAAGGAGAGGAAGAATATTGTTGCACAACAGCTATTTCTTTCCATATTATTGTAAATTATTGCATTTTAAAGTCTGTATCTGTACTATATGTATCACTTTCTGGTATACTTCCTTTTTTCAGGCTAAAACTGATTCTCAGATTATTACAAGGCCATTAAACATATTTCATCGTTAATAGTTCCTAACCATTTTATAAGTTCTTCTTGATATCATTCAAATATGATTGCTAATGAACGGTAACTTATGATGATTGAGTGGCACCGTTAGTGTCACCGTTGACTGTTTGCAGCACGACTCAGGAAGTGGAAATCATATTGATGACCTCATGACAAATATCTAGCGGACTTGACTAGATTTGTTTCAAGGTTCGTGATGAACTTCCGTTTAATGAGAATCTAAAGTTATTTAGGTTTGTCAAGCTAGCTAACAGGGAATGTTCTAGGAACTTTAGCTAATACTCGTGCAAGGTTCTCTCAAAGTTATTAACATCCCTTCTAGTAACGTTCAGACAACATTCAAAACTAACGTTCCCATAATGTTTGCAAAATGTTCCCTGAATATTCGTATAACCAAGAAAAAAAAAAACGTTTTTATGGTACGTTTACACGACAACAATGTACTATAGACAGAAACTTTTTTCCACGTAGACGACAACATTGTCAAAATGATCCCCGTTCGCGAGAACGACTGAAAACGCTTTATTCTGCCGCCAGGCCAGTAGATGGCGATGTCACTTTGTAAAGAAACTACACGTCTATATACTGAACACGTAATATGCATGAACGTCACCGTTTCCACAAATTCAAATTTTTGTAGTTTACACTTTTTAAAATTGTGTCAACCCAATTTTAGGTCAAATATGGACAAACCCAAACGTTGGGTTAAAAATTTAATTAAAAAATTTAACCCAACGCCTGGGTTTGTCCATATTTGACCCAAAATTGGGTTGAAACAATCCTGCATTTTTTAGAGTGTATCGTTTTCTAAAACTTGCACTTTGAAAATGTTATGTTTTTCGACCCCCAAAACGCAGTTGTTGTGTCAATGAATGGACAAAGCGCATAAAAAGTTTGCCGTTTTTGGTTGAAAATGGTGCTGTGTATGGCCTCTTCTGGACATTTTGAACGTTCAGAAATTATGATTTCAGAACTTAGGGGCCATTTACGCAACACCGTTGTGTAAAGATGTACTTCCTGCAACTAATGAAAGACAGATGTAGATATGTTTGTCTACTTGCATACTATCAACAAAACTATTAAAGAAGCCGTGTATGAGCAGTGGAATGGAATTAATGAGGATGGTTGTGTTCTGAGGCGTCCCTGAAGAGCGTCTATTGTTGGAGATTATACGGCTGACCCAAAAACTCCAAAAGTTGAAAAGACTTGTTGCTTCCTTAAGCTTCAAACACACAAATGTCCTGGGATCCAATTTAGTTTTCTTCTGCATCACTTTTACCGTAAAACTGTTACATGTGTGAGCAAGTGACTGAATACACTTCTGTGCAAAATATGAGATGTAACTAGCAATAGTGTTGATTCACACACTTCACCTGCTTAGCCTTCTCGTCTCAGCAAACACTCTACAGTGTCTATTGAAAGATGAAAGGCAAAACCCATGTCTGCCAAGCTTTTAATGAAAACATACACCAGTCTATATGTTAGTTTCCATTTGTTTTGAACTTTCCTTGTTCATACCAGCCACCATGGTAGAATATTTTTTTTAAATCTGTGATCAAATCTTCTGTGCTACACTTATCTATTATTTAATATGTATTGTTTTTTTACATAAACTATACAAATCAAATACATATACGAAATATATTTTTATTAACAATATAAAATGAACAATACATTTGTTAATTTGTGTTGTGTTCATTTATACTTCTACTCATAACAGGGGTAAAGGCACACTGGGGTAAAAAGCCACATTTGACATTATTCTCTTTTAAATATACTGTATATATTCAAATCATAGACTAAACTGTTTTCAAAGGCGAATGTGTTGGAGCCACAAATTTGTTTGTTTGTTTTGCAACAAATTATCCCTGATTGCTACTAATCATATATCACTTACTAGCGCAGAAGCATTCAATAATGGAGATTACACCGAGATTAATTTTCTTTCTCTGTGCATGGTAGAAAGAAGGATGGTATGTGTGACTTGTTTGATGTGAATTTAAGTGGGAAAGGGGTTATGGCCCTGCGGGACGTAGAGAGAAGCTCACTAACTGGGGGCAAAGCGACTGACTGTGAGGCCGCTGGCAGGAAAAACAATTAGGATTTTGAAGTATAAGGTCATTGCTGCTGATTTACAGCTATGGATCCGAGGTGTATTCAGAAGCACTGCCACGGGCAGAGAAAATGGCTCTTCAATTAGTGTTTTTGTCATTTTCCACGTGTGACTTGGAGCAGAAATACATAAATGTTAGTTTTGGTATTGTAAAAGGCCTCTTAAGTCATAACGTACTTGCATAAATCAGATTTTTTTTCTAAAATGAACAGATTGTTATAATTGCAAAGCAAACCCCTTCAGGTTCCATCTGCTTTTTGCTTTTAATGTGCTTTATTGCTATCTTTGTCATTGTAAAACATTTCTCATATTTCACACCAACTCCCCATCTTTCAGATTTTCAAAACTCCTTGAACTGCAGGCAAACCTTTAATTACAATCATAGGAAACCCAGATCTTGATCTGGAGGAGGCGGCTGCTGTTGTCAGATGGGTTAGAGCCCTGCCTCAGTGGCCAGTGGCCATTAAAAGATTTTGCCATTACTTATCTGTTTTAGCTACCAGAGGAGCTATCGGACAGAGCTATTGACATCCACCAAGCCACCCCATCCAGGTCACAGCCAGACGATTGATGGAAAATTTCAAGCTTCACTGTCTGCAAAGTAGCAAGTACACACACACACACACACACACACACACACACACAAACCCACACACATTAATAGCCCACCTTGATACACTTGGCTGAACTATCCTTTTGAATTTCTTAGCAGACTTCTAAATCGAGGTGTCACACACCAGCTCCGAGAGAAAACGTGTTGTCATTCTAGACCTTCCTCTCTCTGGTCAAATCAGATTTGATGAACCAAGATCTGCCTGGCCTTAACATCTGGAGATCTCAAAAAAAGTTTCTTACCACATTCTCAGAAAGAAATGTGCAAAAACTTAAATATTTAACTTTATTCAACTTATTTACCTTATTACTACTATAATGTAGTGTACACTGAACCAACATTGAATCTGAATTGACCTGAATAATGACACCATTGTCTACTACTGTAAAAGTGCTGCATTACAGCTGAAATTTATGAGTTTTACGACATTAACTGTCATTTTCCTGTTTATAAATGTGAAACTTTGAAAAAATCTTTATTGTATAAAGTGCTATTTGTAAAGGTGGATTTCCTTTAGCGGTTCAGTCTGCAAGACTGCCGAATGACTAAAGAAACGTTGTCAGCAAGATGGTAGAAAACTGCACATTTCTTGTATATTCCACCCACTGCCACTTATACCAACGACGGAAATAAGCGCAGTTACAAAAGCTAAATATGTGGGAGAGCGTTGCTATAGAGAGTGACAATATTGTATTGCAATAGGTAGCACTTCAAAGTCAATACCAAATCAAAACTATAGTTAGCACATTATTTGTAATTGGAAAGGTTTAAAGACAAAATATGGTTATGGTTACACTTAAAATAGTTACAAAATGGATGTATGAGATGATACCTTATACCATTAATTGTACCCAGCATATATGTAAAATGTTAACTGAGAGATAGAGAGAGGGAGAGAGAGAGAAACAAAGAAAAGAGGAGGCAAAGGGATAGAGCCCCGAGAGAGAGAGAGAGAGAGAGAGAGAGAGAGAGAGCATAAAAAGAGACAGAGCAACAGTTTCAATCTTCTTTTATCCCTTCCGTGACCATGTGACTAAACCCCAAATGTAAAACATTCAAACTGACCAATCAGATAATTACAACTTCCCCCATTGTTCTAAAGGTGTGACAATTTCATACCCCCAAAGTACACACATCTTAGGCCCCATCTACACTACTGCGTTTTCGTTTAGAAACGGAGACCTTTTGCTACGTTTGCACCTCCCGTCCAGACTACAATGGCAAAAACGAAGACCTAAAACGGAGAAGTTTAGAAACGCTGCCGACCCCGTTTTGCGTTTTGAATCTCCGGAGGGCGTTTTAGTGAAGACGGTCAAAACGGAGGACTTTAGAAACGATGAGGCAGAGGCTCACGCTCGGCTCTATGATTGGGTGTCATCAGTCATGGCGTATCCTTCCCTGATTCGTCAGCCACCCATCACATGACCCGTCCCCGGGAAGAAGAAAACATACAAAAACAGCCTGGACTACGTAACGTTAGTGACTGCAACATGGATAACGAATTACAAGCGTTACTGACGTTGATGTCTTTGCTAGCAGCTGTTGTGCAAGTCAATTCTGCATTTTATAATGCTACAACTGCCTACATGCGCCTGTTTACACCGGCACACGCATACCCAGTGTTGGTGAATGGTCACGTGATCCGCGTTTTAAGTCGTTTTAATGTGGACGGAGATCAATTCTAATACGCAGCTAAAGATCGTATTCGTTTTAATTCTCCATTTCTAAACTAAAACGCAGTAGTGTGGATGGGGCCTTAGGCCTACAGGCCTTGATCACTATCAGCACCTCGATGCCTTTAGGGACTCCAAATGGTCATTGGGGAAAGAGGGGGTGAAAAACAGTAAAGCAAATGTCTTTGTTCATTTCAAATATCTTGGATTATTTTCAATCCTACACTATTTAAATAAATGTGTAAGGGTGCTGAACCCCTAAGTTGTTGAACCCCTAAAGGTAAAAATGTGCACTTTTTTCTTGACACTAAATGTATCATTAAATTAATCCATGCAAACTGGTGCAAAATAATCGAAATCTTCTAATGTCATACAAACCTATTTACGATATTATTCAGTGAAAATTTTGATGTGCAACATTTTTATCCTTTTCTGCCGGTGCTACTAGCAAAGCCTTGACAACTTCATTGAACTTTATACATCTGTTGTATCACAGAGCAGGCATGAACATTTAGTTGTCTGGCGTCTCTGAGACCCCAAAAAGATGAGTATTGTAATTTGCATGCATGTTATTAAGACAATACTTTTTAAGGTGTCATTAGATGAGGAACAGTAGAACGTGTAGCCTATTAGTGGCCTTAGGGTCTCTCAGATGCCAAAAACAATATAAAGCTGAAAGCAGCAATTTCTCAGTAAATTAGGACCTTGTGGACCTTCAGTGAGACTGCTTGTCTAGTGTTTGAGGATGATTTTTTTTTTTTTACATAATACTTGGTAGAACAAACAAGACAGGAAGGAGCTGCCAAACATGCTCTGTACAAAATGTTCCTGTTGTGAAAGTGTACGCTAACACAAAAGCTGAGGCTTTTACTACATTGAAAAAAGCAACTTTTCTGTTTTATGCTGCCAAATGTGAGGTACAGGATTACTCCATTACCCTCTGAATTGTTATTATGCAACATAGCACATTATATATACACAGTGAACTTTGACCCTTTCTATTTCCCCAATCCATTAGCACACAAAACTCGTAGCTAAAAGGAGGAAATGGAAACAAATAAACTTTGTGTTTATCAGACTTGTGTCTTTTTGTCTCATACCTGCCCTTTACAGTATTTTCTGCTCAGTTCAGTGAATCTGAACACTTTTTGTGCAGCAGTAAATCTCACATTCAAAAGCAAATGTTCTTGATGTGAACAATAACAGCTTTTCATATCAATAAAGATATTGCTGCACCATCTCGAGCACATACAAGTAATTATGCATAATAAGGCAGACTGAAGAGTGATAGTCAATATTTTATTTAATTTTACTACTTTCTAAAACATCTGACTTCTTATTTTGCTGTGTTAAAAAAAAGTCCTCGTTATTTAGAACGCAAGTTGCGACAGCAATGCCTTTTAAAATGAATCTTTTTTTCTGCGAACCTTTTGAATCGATTCCCAAATCGCACTAATCATGAACAATTCATTCACTAATTGGAATGATCCGATTGCAACAATGAACGACGGATTCATTGATTCTGTTTACAAGTCATTTAACTGATCATGTCTGATGGTAAAGGAGCAAAGAATCGAGTATTATGATTCTCAAAGTGTGCGGGAGATTTGACTGATGGCATGAAAAGGTATTTATTCAAATGATTCGATATTGAATCAAGATCGGAATCAAATCGCAAGCTTATGAATTGAAATCTCAAGCTAAACTAAAAAATTGGTAGCCCTGCGCTTATTTGAGAACTAAATCTGAAATGCTTAAAGGTACAATATGTAAGAATTTTGTATCAAAATATCCAAGAACCACTTGCACGGTGTTATATATTTCTTTCAATTATGTACTTACATTATCCTATATGTTTCCAAGAATTTGTAAATTCAGAGAAATTCACAATTTTAAATAGTGCCCGTCCTTTGTCACTTAACTCGCCTGTCAATGACATAATGTCCGCGTTATCCCTGCATGGTCTACGCTTGTACTGCCATAGTAACCATTGTGACATACAGTATGTGGACAACTGCGTAATGTTTAGCAGCACGCTGTTGTTGTTTCGTTAAAACATTATGGACCATGGCAAGCAGACTTTGGGACAAAAGTAGAACTAAACCGAGGATCAATATCAGCGTAGCGTTTTCGAGATGGCAAACTTCGACTTGACAAACTCCACACTTGCATATTGTAGACCTTATACCTTATGCTTCGGACTCTGGGTCCGGATGAATCAGCTCAAATGATCCATAGGGAATTTTAATAACTAATCATGAATATGATTAATATTTTGCATATTTCAGTTACATTAAATTGTCGAAAGTGAAGGTGGATTATATGAATATATGAATAATCAATCACAACGAATTATAATTCCTCATTCATATATCAATAATCTTACTTAACTTCGATTATGAGATAATCTTTAAGGGAAATTAATGTAATTATCAAATCGTTGTTCGTCCGGCGACCAACCGTCAGATTAAGTGATTAATTTCTCAATAAAATTATCCTTTCTTATAAACTCCAAGAAACATTAATTTTCTGGCCGTGAACATTAATTTTCCTGTGTTTATAGAATTAAAACTAGTAAATAATAAGAGCTCTGGCAGCTCTTGGATCTTTTAATCTCATTGACGTTTGTGGTTTTACGAGCGTTTTTTCACAGACACAGTCTTGAATATATTGTTTTAATAAATGCAAACTACAGAATATAACGGATTACACATATTGATTATAGTTTTGTACATATCTTACATGTGGACAAACAAGACGAATAACAGATGAGAGAGATAAAGAGAGAGAGAGAGATTATTCTGCTTTAAGCTGGTGCTCTTTAGCAGTAGTAACGCACACCTCGCACGCGCGGGGAGCGATTTACAGAGGTTTTTGGTCGTGCGTTTGAGAGAGAGAATAAGAGGGAGAGAATGAGATCGAGGGCCGGGGCGCGCTCGATTTGAATGCGGAACAGAGAGAGAGGGAGCGAGGGAGAGAGTGCTCTGGGGCCCGCGCTCGATTTGATTGCGGGACAGAGAGAGAGAGAAAATGGTCACGTGTGACCATAGAACAGCAAACATCACAGACCATTGAGAGAGCCATCAATCGAAACACCTTAAAACATTAAAACCCGTTAGAGTTTGATATACTTGCAAAAGGTTCGTTTGTGTGCACGAGCTGTGTCCAGCCTGCACGTGTTCTCGGAGCAGAGTGCGCGCGCTCGTGCTGAGGCGCGCGTGCTTGTTGCCAGAGCAAGCTGTTCGCGGGAGTTTGAAGAAGGCGCCTCTTTGGAAGGGAAGTTGCTGAAGGAATTCAGGCTTCGTTCGTTTGACTCGTAGGTGGAAACGAACACAGTGGAATTTGAAAATTAAACAAAAGACTGAGATAAAGCAAATAAAAGGAGGGAACTCCTGAAGGAGTTCAGGTCCGAAGATTTCACATGATGAGTAGACGAAGGCAGGACGCGAGAGAGAGAGCAGAAGGGAGAGCGTTTGGGTTTTAAGGAATGTATGGGTAACGCCGCCTTCTGGTGGATTGTCCAATCACCTTCAGTGATTCAAGAGCGGGAGAATGTTCCTTTGTCCGCTGGGAACATCCCTCTTGCTCGGATTACCAAAGCGTTTGACTTAAACTTTTTCGGCCCCAGAAATATGAAATGTGTAAAACAATGTACGTTACTGCATTCTGCTATCGGAATTCGACTCCGTTAGATTTAGAGAATTACAAAGATACGAAACACATCATATTAACATTAATAGGAATACAAAGGTATATTATTATGCATTAGTATAGACATTTAAAGTTCGATTAATGTTACACTAGGACATATATATGCTTTCCTATGGTTTATAAACACATCTTAACACAAAAGGGGATATATTTATTACATTTAAGAGTGACTATGGTCACAGTCCTTTCCTCTGTCTGAGGTGGGGGTGTCACATTACATGTCTCTGTGTGTGTGTGTGTGTGTGTGTGTTGGAATGTTGGGGGCTGGGTTCTACGGGGAGCCACCAAAATGTCTTGTCTTTTCAGACCATTTAATGAAGTATTCTAGAGAATCACAATTTATTAATTTGAATACGCATCTGTCATTTTCAATGTTGCTACATATTCCCCCTTTTTGTTCGATTAAGTCAGGGGATGGACTTCATCGAACAACAACTTAGCACAATGGATGACAGGTGGTTTCAAGGCTGTTGGCTCAGCTCACATGGGGTTGAGGTGGTCGATGGTGTGGGGTTCTGTAAGAAACCGCCGACGCGGCTTTGTGAGCTTGGCTGTGGATGTTCACATCTCGTTGAGTCTGGCACAGGGTGAAGGCCAAGACGAGTGTCGGTGCGTGGTCGGTGACCTTGGAAAGATCCAACAGTAGCAGCTGCGGTCCAGGTTTGGACACAGGTGAGGTATTCAGGCTTGGCGGTTGCCCATGCTTGGAGGGCTGTGTTGCCAGGAGCAATGTTCGTGAGTTGGGACCCCCTTTTCTCAAACCAGAGATCTCCTTCTGGATCTAGGGTGACGTTGTAGTTCTTAAAGGATGGGAGTTCCAGTGCTGTCTGGTACTCTTTGCTCGGAAGATGGTACCCTGACAGGTTACCGAGGTGTGAGATGGCACCTGTCAGTACTTGAGTCGGCATACTCGGGTTGAGCAGGTTGACACGGCTGGTTGTATCATGCTGTTCGTGAGTGACAGTGGCTGGGTGCGCAGGTGTGTTAGCCAGCCATCGTTCACCTACAATCTTTGCTTGTGTTTCTGTGACTTGTGTGCGAGGCTTAGCTTCAGCAGGGCAGCGTGTGTGGCTGACCAGGGGTTGCAACTCGCAGATTCCTTCAGTGTTGTCTCTGAGGAAGGGCTTGCTAGGGCAGAGATAATGAAAGTCTTTGGTCAAGGTGCACCCGTGCAGGTTTGGGGCCGGGTACAGCAGGGTGTCGCTGTCGGGGTAGGCCACCGCGTCTGGAGTGCATATCTTGAACTGGGTCCTGCTTTTCCAGGACCCGCTGTTGACAATGTCTTTGAGCCTGGAGGTTTGGTTTGACTCGATGATGGGTAGGTTTAGGAGAAAACCCACTTCTCTCTGCTCGGGGTTGACGTGAAGTGGGGTGGCGCAACCCAGCGAGTAAGCAAGGTGTGTTTGAAAAGGGTCAGCTGGCGTGGTGATGCTGGAAGCCAGCACAGTTCGCACAAGGCTTAAAGGTTTCAGGTACGGTGGGATTGCACCTGTGGCTAGGCTGTCATTGGAGGAGCTCACCTCCCACAGCATGTCTGTCGTTAGCGCTGTAATCAGCGGAGTCTGGGCAAAGTCATTCTGGAAGATAACAAACAGTGGTTTCATGGAGTTCACAGTCTGGTTTGCTGTGTTGATACTGGACGTACCAATGTTAAACAGAGTTCTGTCGGCAGCTACGGCTCCGAGCAACGCTCCCAGGAACCGTTTGGAGCGGTGGTTGGTGCTTAGGAGTCCTGATTGTGTAACAGTCACTTTCTCAAGTTGGTTGAGCATGTGTTCGACCTTGGCCTTGGCATGAGCGAGGGAGTCCTCTGTCCGTTGGGCACTTGCCCAGATGTATGGGGCTGCGGTGCTGGGGTAGTGTGCTCTGTAGACCGGGCGGGACGGGATGAGTCGACCATACACTGGCTGAGTGTAGGTTCCGCAGTCGGTGATCAGGAGTCTCAGTTGTTCTCTCGGTGGCAGCTGTCCTCTGGATGGCTGACAGCACAGCATGACGACCCACAGCAGCAACCTGGTACAGATGACAGAGAGAGAGAGAGAGCAAGGGAAGGAAGAGGCAAACGAGGGTTGTCTTTGGTTGGACAGGGCAGTTCTTTTGCTTTGTGGGTGGCAGCTAGGTTTAGCTCGCCTTGGCCCATGTTTTGTCACATCTTTCTGCCAGCCGGTCGCTTGCTTCAATGTCTCGTCAGTGACTCTGGTGTTGTGTTGTGCCGCACATGATGCATCATAGATAAACATTGGCATGACCCCCCTTTTGCAACTGTTCACCACAAGCTTTTGCGCTGTGAGTTCAACAGGTGCAGAACCCGTAATGTTGTGTGTATGCAGCGTGTGCATGTTATGCAGCGGTTTGAGGCACTGGCTGTCAGTGAGCTCAGACGGCGTGCAAGGGTGGCAGGAGGGGTATAAGTGGTGGCAACGCAAAGTCTTTGTTGTGGTGTCAGAAGCCCGTATGTCCGCTATGTTGGGTGTTGCAGACAGCGGAGCCCGCGTAAGCGAGACAGTGTTAGGCAGTGTAGCCTGTAAAAGTCTTATGCAGTGTGTAGTCGTTGCAAAAGTGAGGGCGGGTGGGTGGGTCGGGTGTGACCACCGCTTTCCGTTTAGTGCGCCAGGCTTGGCGCGGGCATGAGTTTGGTCATGTGGCTGCAGGTCAGTCTTGACCTTGGCGCAGCATTTGTTAAAGTCTTTTGTGGGCTGGAAGGTGCAGGGTAGCGAACTTGAAACTTGACCTGTTGCTAAGTCTGTGTCGTTGTGACTGGCTGTGGGAGTTCCCATGAACTGTGTGACCTGACAGTCTGGCTCTGTGGAAAGTCTCGTGACCTCTGTGATCTGACAGTCTGGCTCGGGTGGCCTGTGTGACTGGATGGGGAGAGGTTCTGGCACTTGGGCCCAAAGAGTTCGCTTTTTGAAGTCCAGTAAGGGCTCGAAACGATCCAGCAGGTCTTTGCCAATGATGAGTGGATGAGTGTTCATTGGTGAAACGTACACAGGATGAGTCAGCGACATAAAACCTATTGACAGGTGGATTAGAGTTAGCTGTTCGAGCCGGATGCTATTTTGGCTGTATGAATGCACATTTAGCTCACAAGTGTGGGATTCAAGAGTTCGATTCTGTCTCTTAGCTTTGACTTTGAGTCTTTTGAAAAGTTGAGATGAGATCACAGTGAGGTCTGCTCCTGTGTCTATCAAGGCTTCAAGTTTCACTTCCTTCTCCAAAGTGCAGGCTAGGTAGGGTTTCCTGGTCACCCCCCTTTCAAGGAGGTTTCCCAGAAACTGTGGCACCGGGGCTGTTGTTGTCAGCCGGAGTGAATGGTAGGTGTTGTCAGTTTGTGATGCAACAATGAGTGAGTGAGTGGAGCTGCTATTTGGTGATGTAACAGCAAAGTTCATGGGTTGCGATTTGATAACAATGTCTGGTGGGTTGTCCCCGGGAGGGGCGTGTGGCTTGCTGCGGGGGCAGCTAGCCGGAACAGCACTTCCTGGGACTTTGTGATGTTGGTCCCAGGTGTGATGTGTTGTGCTGTTTCGTGTAGGGTGTGCAGCTGTCAGCTGTGGTGCTGGAGTGGAGCTGTCACTTTGTGGTGTGACAGCTAGCCCCGTAGTCTGTGGGGGACGAGTAGTGTTCGTGGTGCTTGGCTCAGGCAGATGGCAGTCAGACAGGGTGTTGGTTTCAGTTCTTATGCTTAGACATAAGATGTCTGGTTCGTCCTTGTCTCTCTTGCGATGTTTCTTGTGAAGAAACTCTTTCAGCATCCTCACGATCTCTGCTGTCTCCGACGTGGCTGCACTGTGTTTTTCTGGTGTGCGATGAGGCTTGGGCTTACCAGTAGCATGTCGAGAGGGGTTCCAGGGCCGGCTTTCTGGGCTTGGAGTTCTGGACGGCGGGTGATGCTGGTCCCAGAACCTCTTAGAGCGCTCGCTCCGATGCTTTGGATGAGCACCGTCACGGTTGTGCTGCCCTTTGCTGGCTTGGAACGGTCTTGACTCTCTGTGGTAAAGTCTGTGACTGTGGTGCTGTTGGGCACCCTCTGTGTCTAGCTCTGAGCAGTGCTCAGAGACAGAGTCGATTGTGGGGTCTTTTACAGTCTTTTTTGAAATAGTCTTTTGCTTGGTGTAAGCTTTGTGGACCAAGTCACGTAGCTGTTGAGTGGACATGCTACGTGGACAGGCCAGAACGCCTAAGTGATGACTCACTGTGGGATGCAGATTTCGGAGGAACAGCGTCCTGAAGTTGACATCTTCTTCCATACCGGGCATGTTTCGTGCTCCGAAGTAGGCGTGTCGGAGTCGGCCGTAGTAGGTCTGTGGGTGTTCAGGTCGGGCCTGTTTGATGTCCATGGCGGCGATGAACCCCTGATCTGACTCTGGATCGGAGAATTCACGGATCAAAGCTTGTCGCAGCTGCTGGTAGTCCCTTTTGACAGTCTCTGGTTGACGGTCTAGGAAGCTGCGCACGTCACGGCTAGACGTAATTCTGAGCAGGTAAAACTTGTCCCAAGCTGTCACGTTGGCGACAGTTTGCAGGTGAAAGTCAATGTCTTGAAGGTAAGCATGTACATCATGGCCTCCTGCAAGGTTTGGAGTGAACGTGGGGATGTTTCTGGCCAACTTGTCAAAGTCTGTGGGGGAAGGGCTGTGGCTGGGGGCCCAATCCGTCTGGAGGGGATTCTGACCCGTTTCAGCTCCGCCCCCGTCAGCTTTGGGAGCCGTGCCGCGATTAGCGGTGAGTGTTCTCTGTGAGGGCCCCCCCCTTTCTGCTGACAGGGGTTTTTGTTGGCTGGCTGGTGATGTCTGGAACAATGGGCTTTCGCCCCCCTTTTCAGCCCTGGGTTGTTGGCTGAAAGGTGCGTACCAGCTGGTCAGGGGAAACTTTGTGGTGTGTGTTTCCCCTACCCGGTCACTATTAAGTCTGTAAGAGTGTCTCAGTTCTCTGTGAACAATGTCAAGTTCGTCTCTGAGATCATGTCTCTGCAGAGTAAGCTCATGGATTTCAGCTCTGGCCACCTGTAAGTGTTTTTCACAGGCTGTGGCTTTAGCGTTTTTGTCTCTTAGTTCAGTCTTTGCTCTCTCGAGGAGAGCGTCACTTTGTTGGAGTCTTTCGTCGAGTTCTTTACGGGTTTCTTTCTCCGACTGTTCTCTTTGGTCTGTGTCGAGGCGAAGATCTTGCAGGGCCTTTCGAAGTCTTTCTACTTCTTTCTGTAGCTCTGGATCTGTGGCGTCCTCTTTCTCGGTCTGGAGAAGAAGCTGGTCAAGATGACTTTGGGTGTGGGCCTGGTTCCTCCGGGCCTCCTCTGCTTGAAGCTTTAGCGCTGCTGCTTCCTGCTCCAGGTTGATGTGGCTCCTTTCGCTGAGCCGTGCCTGGGCGACGAGTTTGTGTGCGAGGCTTCCGACGATTTTGGCCCAGTCCTTGTAGCTGTAGCTCTGTGTCGGATCGTGGGTCATCAGTTCGACCAGGTCGGTGTCCAGCTGTTCCCGGCTCCGGGGCTCTGTGTCAGCGGCGTCTCCGGGCAGGAAGTCGGTCGTCATGGCTCTCAACCACAACTCGAGTTCGTCCCACTGGGCAGCCATACTGGACGGCCGTGACCTTGGCACACTGTAGGCGAGAGAGAACACAGAACACACACACAAAAAGAGACCAATGCAAGTTCGTTTTAAGGTTGACGAGCTATGATCATACGGCTATGCCGTTTATGAGAATTTTGGGGCTAACTGATGCCAACAGTTAGACAGTTCACGGAGCCAATTAACTTGGGTCGTCTGAGGACCTGCACTAGGGGTTGTGACGAGCAGTAGCCTGGCGGGTCACGTGGTGGCCCCGGCTGCTGGTGGTCACTCCACTACTTAGTTTCCTTGATGGCTCTCTCAGGTTACTGTTTCTAGGTGAAATGAAAGAAACAAATCACAACAGAACAAAGGATAGAACAGATCAAAGTGAAATAAAATCAAACAATAGTAACACGGTATGTGTCAGAGAGAATAAGGAGGCCTAAGCCTATTACCACTGCCAGAGTTTACGATAGGGCCTACAGGTGAGTGGGGGCTATCGGGGTAGAAAACCTAGGAAGATGGTGAGGCTTGGAGAAAAGGATAGGGGCCAAACACTTAAATGACCGGGGAATATCTAATATTCTGTGGCTTATACTAAGTGTATGGGTTTTACCTTATTTAGTCTGCCTGGGGTGAAATGAGGTCACTCAGGAGGGAGCCGGCGGCGCGGTCAACCTTCTTGACGGTCCCAAACACTCGACCACAGTGGACCCGGGCCCTCTGTTACTCTGTGTACCACGGTGCGACCTTCTCAAACAACTTGCGACCTTAAACACAACCTGGCAACACCAAGGTGTCAACTGCCAGACAGCACGACAAAATTGGGTTTTCCCTGGAACCCGGCCCCTGCAGCAGGCCCTGGTTCAGGTAATTGTCCCGAAATTGCCTTGTGTGTCAGCTGGCGTGGTTGACTTTACCCTTGGAGTGCTAAATTGCTGATGTAGCAGTTGCGTGCCGCCCCAATGGTAAGAGACAGAAGAGTCCGAGACTCACGCACGGCCGGTGTCGGTCGTGACGGCCAGGTGACCCCGCTCGCTGGAAACCAACCAGAGATGACCGTCAAATCACCACAGCGCCCTAGGGAGAACTACACATAAACACACAAAAAGGGGTAAACAGGTGAAAGTTAAAGTCAATTAAGGCTTTCTTGTTTAAACCAAGTTTAGTAATTATGTATGTAGAAATAAAGGCAAAGGCTTTGAAATAATGATAAAACAAAAAAGGGAATTATGATAATGTTGGTGATTATCAGAATAACCTAACCTAAAAGAGATAAGAAAATTAGGAATAAAAAAAATTTAATAATAATTTTTTTTTTTTTTTGAGAAAAAAAAATTTATTTATAAAATAAAATAATGGAAAGACAGGATGACCCCAGAAGAAGAGACAGGCCGCAGTAGTGGGTTTGTCCCAAAGGGGGCGTATCCCCTTTCAGTGGTCAACCTGGTTGGACAGACAAACTCATTCAAATTAAATTCAAACTGGTTTTAGATTCAAATTTAAATAAGCCTGTGCAGAAATGTAAAAATCAGAGTGATATTTTATAATAATCCAGATGACGTTAAAGCATCAGTAATTACTATGAAATAATCAGAAGGGAAAGATGAAATAAGTACACACTTCAAAAGAGTGAAAGGGGAAAAAGAGTGGCACCGACTTAGTATCCACAAGGCCACGCGGTGGCGCTGTTTCCTTCTAGTGGATGACAGTGGCTGCCAGCCAAACAAGATTTAAATCCAAAATTTAAATCTGATTTAACTCGAATTTAGATAAGCGTGTGAGGGAATTGAGAACTCAGAATGATATCGAATAATAACTTAGATGCATTAAAGTATCAGTAATTATTATAAAATAATCAGACGAGAAAACAGAAATAAAGCAATTCACACAGAATTGGAAACAGAGAAGCGAGTTGAATGAACCGCTTTAGCGGGAGGCGGCCACTGGGTGGCGGACTTCCCTCTATGGGCTCTCAATGGCTGGGCTGGGATTTAATTTAAGTTTTAATTCACCTCTTGTTTGAACCAAACTCAAAGTAAATGTACCAGTCACAAGCAGGAAAATTGTCTAACACAAAATAATATTCGCACGAGCAAAGCTGGAAATGCCAATAATTATTGAGAATTTAGACATAAGCTAATTCACTATTCATCATAGAACACTTGAATTTAGCAGTATGAGAGCATTATCTGAAACGGCCACGAGATGGCGTAGTCGCGCTCATGCAGGCTGACGTCAGTGGGAGGCGGTGCTCACGCAGGGTGACGTCGTTGGGGCGCGTATTTTGAGACTTGAACACCTAAAAGGACCTCTGGTGTTTAGTCCGCGGAATTACAACCAATTTTAAATTTGACTCTAAAAAGCTCAGAGCGTTCAGCTCAGTCACGTGCTGATTTTCTGCAATAAAATCACAAAGGAAACAAGATCTCTACAGATCTTCGGGTGCTATACTGCACAAGAGAGAACGTGTCAGGACTTCTTCACTGCACTTTATTACTCAAATGTGGAAAACAGGAATTATCATCTGTTGTTGGGTTCCCGTAAACATTTAACCACAATAGCACTTATGATTTAAAAATGTCTTAGGTTTACAAAATGGGTAGCTAATCCAATTTTCGACCAGGAGTTATCGTTATTTTAACGATCTAATATTATTATTAGGCCTATTATCGAAACGGAGGAGACTCGCTCTGTTCCAATCTACCGCGTGATCAAAGAAACTCGTTTGATTTCAAGCGGGCTAAAGCAATATTAATTACAGGCTGAACAGAGATTCTTTTCTCTAGGACATTTACCGGTATTGTCACTTCCAGCGTCTGTTAATATGCTGAGCTGGCTCGGCGCCAGTCAGTTCTTCAGTGAGCGCGCGTGGGTTCGCATTTGGGCGCGCGCGTTTCCTCACTGAACCGCGTGGACTCTCGCTGGAGCGCGCGCGTGGGTAACACAATATTAAGAATGTACAGTCCGAGACATGTACAGAGATTCTGTTCTCTTTACCGACACAATATTAATATAATACATCGAAGTTTATTTTAGCAATTAACAGGGGCTGAAAATGTTAAACATATCTAGCAGGGTCAATTTGCTTTGACTGAGATCGGCTTCGTGCCTTCTAACAGTCCTTCGGTGAGCGCGCGTGGTTTTTGCCTTACTAGGGCGCGCTTGTTTCCTCAATGGGAGCGCGTGGGCTCTCGCGTCTCGCTGGAGCGCGCGCATTACATTAATACACAATATAGACGAAACTGATTTGCTCGTAAAACACAAAGTTTGAGATTGCCCAAATTTTCTCCACCAAATAATGTAGACCTTATACCTTATGCTTCGGACTCTGGGTCCGGATGAATCAGCTCAAATGATCCATAGGGAATTTTAATAACTAATCATGAATATGATTAATATTTTGCATATTTCAGTTACATTAAATTGTCGAAAGTGAAGGTGGATTATATGAATATATGAATAATCAATCACAACGAATTATAATTCCTCATTCATATATCAATAATCTTACTTAACTTCGATTATGAGATAATCTTTAAGGGAAATTAATGTAATTATCAAATCGTTGTTCGTCCGGCGACCAACCGTCAGATTAAGTGATTAATTTCTCAATAAAATTATCCTTTCTTATAAACTCCAAGAAACATTAATTTTCTGGCCGTGAACATTAATTTTCCTGTGTTTATAGAATTAAAACTAGTAAATAATAAGAGCTCTGGCAGCTCTTGGATCTTTTAATCTCATTGACGTTTGTGGTTTTACGAGCGTTTTTTCACAGACACAGTCTTGAATATATTGTTTTAATAAATGCAAACTACAGAATATAACGGATTACACATATTGATTATAGTTTTGTACATATCTTACATGTGGACAAACAAGACGAATAACAGATGAGAGAGATAAAGAGAGAGAGAGAGATTATTCTGCTTTAAGCTGGTGCTCTTTAGCAGTAGTAACGCACACCTCGCACGCGCGGGGAGCGATTTACAGAGGTTTTTGGTCGTGCGTTTGAGAGAGAGAATAAGAGGGAGAGAATGAGATCGAGGGCCGGGGCGCGCTCGATTTGAATGCGGAACAGAGAGAGAGGGAGCGAGGGAGAGAGTGCTCTGGGGCCCGCGCTCGATTTGATTGCGGGACAGAGAGAGAGAGAAAATGGTCACGTGTGACCATAGAACAGCAAACATCACAGACCATTGAGAGAGCCATCAATCGAAACACCTTAAAACATTAAAACCCGTTAGAGTTTGATATACTTGCAAAAGGTTCGTTTGTGTGCACGAGCTGTGTCCAGCCTGCACGTGTTCTCGGAGCAGAGTGCGCGCGCTCGTGCTGAGGCGCGCGTGCTTGTTGCCAGAGCAAGCTGTTCGCGGGAGTTTGAAGAAGGCGCCTCTTTGGAAGGGAAGTTGCTGAAGGAATTCAGGCTTCGTTCGTTTGACTCGTAGGTGGAAACGAACACAGTGGAATTTGAAAATTAAACAAAAGACTGAGATAAAGCAAATAAAAGGAGGGAACTCCTGAAGGAGTTCAGGTCCGAAGATTTCACATGATGAGTAGACGAAGGCAGGACGCGAGAGAGAGAGCAGAAGGGAGAGCGTTTGGGTTTTAAGGAATGTATGGGTAACGCCGCCTTCTGGTGGATTGTCCAATCACCTTCAGTGATTCAAGAGCGGGAGAATGTTCCTTTGTCCGCTGGGAACATCCCTCTTGCTCGGATTACCAAAGCGTTTGACTTAAACTTTTTCGGCCCCAGAAATATGAAATGTGTAAAACAATGTACGTTACTGCATTCTGCTATCGGAATTCGACTCCGTTAGATTTAGAGAATTACAAAGATACGAAACACATCATATTAACATTAATAGGAATACAAAGGTATATTATTATGCATTAGTATAGACATTTAAAGTTCGATTAATGTTACACTAGGACATATATATGCTTTCCTATGGTTTATAAACACATCTTAACACAAAAGGGGATATATTTATTACATTTAAGAGTGACTATGGTCACAGTCCTTTCCTCTGTCTGAGGTGGGGGTGTCACATTACATGTCTCTGTGTGTGTGTGTGTGTGTGTGTTGGAATGTTGGGGGCTGGGTTCTACGGGGAGCCACCAAAATGTCTTGTCTTTTCAGACCATTTAATGAAGTATTCTAGAGAATCACAATTTATTAATTTGAATACGCATCTGTCATTTTCAATGTTGCTACAATATTTATTAGACAGGTGAGCAAATGTACATAAATAGAATCAATGTTATATAGTTTAACATGATGAAATGTTAGAATATGATCACTATGTTATTCTAATGTTGATCTAGCTTACTGCTAGTCTCATATAGCCAAACTAACACATATAATAACATTATAACATTCAACACACTCAAATGCTGTTTAGTGTGATAGTGTAACGTTAGACCAAGTTACCTCACAAGTTTCATTCATCAAATAAACTGACCTGTGTTAGTATTAATTTAGCACTTGCGGGTAGTTCGGTAGAATGAAATGTCCTTATTCCTTTATATCCGCGGGACTCACACGTGGCGCTGATATATGTCTCTTGTTAGCAGGGCCGGCGCTAGCCATTTGGGTGCCCTAAGCACAAATGCTTTATTTGTCATTAAAATATGACGATGAGGACCTGCTTCATACCACAGTCATGTTAAAAAACATAAATGCTTTCACTCATCCATAATCTCATCTCATCCATTATTAGATCCATCAGCATGACGGCAAGTTCCATAATTCCGCTTATCACTGCGTCATCAACCTACGTCTTTATTATTGTAAGAGGTTAGCGAAAAATATGAAAAAAATACATATTGTAGCTTTAAATTTAGCCATATTTGTACGTTTATTCAAGTAGCCTACTTTGTCAACACTCTCTGCAGGCCTCCTTGACATTAAATTTCACAGTGCATAAATTTCATTATATAGCAGACAAACATGACAATAGTATATTGTTGAAACACTCTTTGGTCTCTGCTATAGGATATGTACCGGTAATAAACCCCTCCAAAACATTCCTGTGAATGATATTTCAATTACAGCCATTGTTTACCACGCTATTTTATCATGTTCTATGATATAGTTACATGAAATTAGGCCATGTTTTTCACAGAGGATTTGAAAAAAAAGGATTTCACACTCCAACGCATTATAAATGATCCTGTCTGCAATTTAATGTGTATTGTATAGATTTGGCAAGAACACTCTGAAGTCATCCACACCTGACACTCGTTATTGTCTGTATGTTCACTCTAAATGAGAACGGCTTCTGATTCCCAGCATGCTTTACTCTCTGACTCTGTGGGAGGGTTGCAGCTGCCAGTCCTGTGCGACTTCAGACTACAGACACAGTGAGTCAGCACATCCTCACATTTTTCATGATTAGTCAGACGTACCAGCCCGTACCAGCCTCTGACAACAACCATCACACTTGCTGAAAAAAAAAAGTAGTACAAACTGTTTTGTGAAGTAAATTTCACAAATAATAACAAAGAAACAACAAGGAACGCATTGAATTAAACATGACATTTAGAAGTGGAAAGACTGCGGTAGTATTTTCTTGTAAACTCTTTGTTTTATTAACTTTTTTTAATATACTTTCACCACTGACTGCACGTGCTCCTCCCCAAACGGACAAGGCGTTCATACCCAAGTCCCTCACTCGAGTCGCTTCACTCGACGGCCATCTTTGAAACGACTCTCGGGCAGCTGTTTAAGTCATACAAGTGCAGCTGCTGTCTCTTTGAATGGGGAAACATCAAATCCTCCAAAGCTGTTCACCAAGCTTATGATTAAATTTCATGTTTGAAATCATCTGTGAAATCTGACAACAACTGTATCATAAATGTGGTTTCTTATGCTCAAATAGTGATAAAAAGGCTTATTTTTCAGGCTGGACCAACCAATGCGCACGTGCAGTCCTAGCGTCAGTCAGTCTTCTAAGATTTAGAAGGTGTCCGAAATCACATACTAGGTATGTCCCAATTCGCATACTTGCGCTATATTCTATTAGTTTTGTAGTATAAAGTGCGAGTAGTGTGTTCACACTGAACATTCCCAATAGAAAAAGTGGACACTTCATGCACTCAACTGTCGCAGGTTTCATTTTCGTAGCGGAGTGGGATGGCCTATCAGACTCCAATGTTAAATGAAAAAATAACCGTAGAAAGTTCATACACTGCATGGTTGAGGACATAAGTAGTGTATAAGTACATATTGTGTCATTTGGGACACAACTACTGTCTTAGTAAGTACTACATTTGAATTTGAACTTTTCGACCGGTAAAAAAAAAAAGTCCTATATAGTATGAATATGGGTTGTTTAAATTAAATTCGGACGTACTACATCCACCATGTTGCTACTGTCACGTGACCTACCAGCGTCAGTATTGTTACTTCACTGCCATTCATAAATCCTCTCCTGTGGCCTCATGGGATAGAAAAGTGTCCATCGAATGCGCACTTCAGAATCTCGGTGGAAGTAGAAGGTCATCCGGGGACTTTCCGTCTGCTGTTTTTCGAATAATGCATTCGGACATACTCTGTTGTCATACTGTTTTTTACATACTATACAGTAGGGAAGTATTCGATTTCAGACGCAGCGATAGTAATACGAGTGCAGCGTCTTTCTAAAGTCTTTTGCTAATCCGTCCTACATAGTAATTTAATATATTGCCCACAACCCATTGCGCGTTGGATGAGGATTCGTCCAAACAAAACTACAAACTAAAGTATGTACTTTTTCTTCACAAAAACAGTACATACTTTAAGGGCATAGTTTAAGTATGCGAATGGGGATGCAGCATTTGCTCACACTTTGAGCACTGTAAAACGCAGTTAACTTTGAGAATATTACTTGAGGTTAAAACAAAATGTACTGTACGGATATGAGAACATCTGTAGCCTATATAACTAAATTAAACAACAATTTCTCAAATATTTCTAATTTCATTAAACTTTAATTCCGTGAACATTTCTATATTAAACATGGACCTTTATTTTTATAAAAAATGCTTATTTTTGGTATTGTAGGCTCGTTTTGAAATTGTAAGTAATTACTTTAGACATGAGCAAACTGGGTGCCGGGTGAGATGCCGGTACAGACAGATCAGAATCGCCTCGGAAGACATGCTAAAAAAAAGTTACAAAAAATGCTGTGTTCAACGCCACTCAGTGAACTTGCACGATCGCCCACCCCGTAATGACATAATTTTTGCCGTTCGCACGTTCACGCCATGCGGACACAGCAGGTATAATCCAGGCTTAAGTGCCAAAAGCAATTTTGCAGCCACAACGATTTTGTTTAAAGCCCTTAAAAGTAGGTTAACATCTATACAGCTCTAATAGGAACACATTATTAAAGTATGTCTATTCGGCGGTGAGAGCTATTATTTTTATGTGTTTTAAAGTTGTGGAGTGTTTTAACTTCGGAGAAGCTCTCTGTGGAAGCAGAAACTGATCTCCTCTACTCTGTTGAAGTGCTCTTATATCTTTTATGCTACTGCAATTTTTATATCATAGGTCATTATTTCCCATCTGTTTAATCATCAAATCCCTCGTTGTAAGTTTTTCATGAGTGGGAACTGATGTCAAATAGTGCTGGCTCCTTGTGAAACACTTACCTGCCAAGAGAATCAGCTTTCTAAAATGAATGTCATAGATCAGATTTGTTTTCCCACCAGGTCTGCATCACAGATGAGAGTTTTGAAAACCTCTGTAAAGTTCTGATTTATGGAGATGGAAAGTGGAAAAGAGCAGCTTGGACATTCTGCTAAACATCTCCTTTTGTGTTCAAGTCATGCAGGTTTGGAACAATAATATGAGGGTGAGTTAAGGAGAACATTTTTTTGTTTTGTTGGATGAATAATTCCATAAAATAAAAAGAAACAAAAGATTTTGATCTTTTGGAGAAAAAAATTCATCATTGTTTCAACACCATATTCCACATTGCCTGTTCAAATAGCAAATGTTATTTGGCAGTTTCTTCATGCAGAGATATCTGTTTTATGTTCTGAATAACAGGTGCTTGAGCAGAAGTCATAGTTTTATTTTAAAAGAAGGTGTCTGCAAAATGTCAGGATGTTCTTGTTCTGTAGGCCTCTTGAATGTAAAATCAATGTTTTGGGCATAATAATTCATGTGCCATCTCATGTCTGCCAACCCTGCTTCTTATTCAGATCACTCCGCACTGCAATCTGCCCCATTGATATCAACTTTACAGTAACATTATTTGATTCTCTTGCAATTATTAGCCGTAATCACATACTTCTCGGGATTTTGTGGAAGTACAACTCATTCACTGATAGTTATGCAAGTTGTGCACTAATATGTCCAGAATAGTTTCCCGCACAAAATTTCCACCGGATTCTCAACAATACATTGAACAATAAATGTAATAAATACATAAAATTATGATGAACCAAATAGTTTGTATCAGTTTGTAATAACTTTTTGTAGGGTCACTTTACACACACACACACACACACACACACACACACACACATATATATATATATATATATATATATATATATATATATATATATATATATATATATATATATATATATTGTTGTTGTTGATAATTATTATATACTATAATTATTATTATTTATATTTAGTATGTTGCACATATAAATGCATGAATAGTTATGTATTTATTTAAACAGTAAATAATTGCATGCATTTGTATGCCTAGTGATTGAGTCCTGGTTTGGAAAGTTTGTATTGTGAGGAGAAAAAAAAAAGCTTAATAATACATTTCTCGATTTTAATCTATTCTCAATTTTATGAACTAATATAAATTCTTAAATCAGTTGATGAATAAACAAAACTTTGTAGCGCCTTCCATCCAATAAATCACTTTGAGCTTTGTTACTTTTGATATGAAACTGTCTCAGCTTTCAAATTTAATTTAATTTTTATACATTTTATTTCCGTCCGTTTTATTATGAAATTCAAACAATAAATTGTATCAATATCAAATTTTAACAATAAACCAATACTGTGGCATGACAGATCGCTGTAGCGAGTCAGTTCTCCTCCGCTACGTTCTTTATTTCAGAATGGGAATAAACATGCATGAACATCAGAAGGAATGTTAAAAGATAAAGTACAACTTATGAAATCCGTATCATGTCTCATAATCTCTCAATCAGTGTTTTGTCAATAAAACAGCTTGTCAACCAGGGGTGCCCAATCCTATTCCTCAAATGACATTGGCATATGATGGCTTGATAATTTATAAATCCTAAATGTGATATAATGAGAAATGTAGATTTATATGCATTTATTTTATTTTTGTTTGTGTGGCTAGATATAGAAGACATTATTGATTTCCACAAACAAAACAAAAATTTTGCGAATTCCAGATCACCTGTTTTATTGATTTTTAAGGTAACTCTGTCCACAGATCATTTTATTCTTTTTTTTTTTTTTTTTCATAACTTTTAATCCATACAATAAAAGATTATTGGCAACATTATTGTTAAAACTGTAAAGTGGCCTCTACTGTTCTTCCACTTCTTCACGAGCAAGTCTCATTTTTTGACATGGTCAGTGACATTCTAACTCTATTATTATCATCGTCATTGGGTTTTGATAAACTCATTGACTTGAGTCGTGAATTCATTGGGAGTTCTTAATGGCAACAAAGTGAGACAGTGAGTGCGCATTGTACCAAGTAATTGTTGGAACGTAAATGTGGCTGGAGCTGACATTGTAATGCAATTATTACATTATTTAAAGCGTGAAGTGTTAAATGGAGTTGACCCCCAGGGAACAGAGAGTTGCTAACCAATTACATCTTAATTGAACATGATCTTGCACATATTAAACGCATCAGCCAAGTGAGCTACATCAATTTCTATTATCCTGACTTTAGAACTCGTGATTCACGAGTAAGATTGTGTAAAACCTTGAATGCATCAAATTAAGGCACAACTTTGGCTATCCAGAATCACATCAGGAATGTGTAATATATAATTATACTTTAGGGTCACACTTTATTTTCGATTGTCCACTTTAAACATTCTACTAACTATAAGTAACTTTGCAACTACATGCCAACTAACTCTCATTAGAGTAGTTGACTGTTATTTTAGGGTTAAGGTTAGAATAAGTTGAAATAGTTGCATAGTTACTTATAGAATATCTATTGAGGAGCATCAATATAGCAGATATTAAGCAGACAGTCTAACGGCCCTATTTTAACGCTCTGAAACACAAGTAACTTTGTGGGCGGATCTCGGTTGTGCCCGACGCAAATCTAAAATGGGTTGGTCTGAAGTAGCTTCATTATTCATAGGTGTGGTTTGGGCGTAACGTGAAATAAACCAATCAGCGTCCTCTCACATTCCCTTTAAGAGCAGACGCGCTTGTTCCATGGCGGATCGCTATTATTATGGCGGGTTTGCCAGGCGCACGCAACTTGCATGATGGTAAAGGTGATTTCGCAGTCTTCAGAATTTTGTTTCCTGGTTCTTGACGAACAACCCACTTTGTCAGATGTCCTTATATACCTATGTGTCTTGCCACTATTGACTACAATTAGCATGAATAATTTGGGTAAATGTGTAAGCTAGATTTATGCCTACTTTTTCACATCTTCATGGACACCACAATGATTTCCCTCGTGTGGTAATATTTTTCCTTGTAATTATGTATGGTTTGCAAAAAATATGAACTGCTGCGTCTGTGTAGATGAGCAAAGCAAAGTGTATGTGCGTTGTGCACTCGCTACATTATGGCCAAGCATCCACCCTTAAAATAGAATCTGAATAACGCATCTTAAAATAGCATCTAAATCCTGGTCTGTGGCGGATTGTTTTCTGAAACTGCAAAATAGCACCAGGGAACGTTTGCGCCGGAACACGTCTCCTCTTATCGCTGAATCGCCCTGGGAGCGCAAGCTCATTCCCTAATTTACCGACGTGCGTCTGTGGAGGGAAAAGTCCGCTGTGCGTCGGGTGCAAAATAGGAATGATACATGCGCCGGCGTACAAAGTAATTTGCGCTGGGTGCAAGAAAGAGCCCTAATAATCGAATGACTGGTAGATGGCATGTAGTTTCAAAGTTACTTATTGTTAGTAGAAGTGGACTATTGAAATAAAGTGATGCTAGATATGTTTTGGTTTTGAGGTTGCAAAATCTTGATGCATGCAAAAAAAAAAAAAAAATTCTGGATCCGCAAAAGTGATCTGAAATAATTTACATGATAGGATGTGTCGTGACTTGTGAGATCAACTGACCATTCTGATCCAGCAAAAGAGTTTGATAGTCAACAGATTCTTTGAAGTAAATAGAGAAGCCCTATTCATAATATTTAAAGGCATTTTCAAAGGATTATCATTTTACTAATGCGTTTCAGTCAAGGAGGTACAATGTGCAGTTACAGAGCCGTGTGTCTGGTCTCCTGTGCGTCACACTAATTTGCCGCCGACAGCGATTAAAGCATTCACCAATGAACGAGCCCATGGCCATTAAGCTTAAAATGACCAATCACGCGGATATTATCAGGTAGAGTGTATCCGACGCAGCCGGAGTCAAAACAATGACTCATACATAAACCAGGTGTCTCTTTGAAGTCATTCTGCTCTTCTTACATTCTAGAGTTGTTTTTCACTTGAAGAAGTCAGTCTAGTTTGAATAAATTGGTTTAAAGTTAGACATTCACTTGAAATGAAATGGATATTCATTTGTGGTGGATTAGCTTTCATTTGGTTTTTCATTATTCATTATAAGTTTCATTATTCATTAAACACGTTTATTGTGAATTCAAGAACGACGTGATCGGAAAGCGGTTCATAATATGCATTACTTTATGAACTGCTGCAACACTCATTCTCAGTTTAATTCTCATAGTTCAATCTTCAAACATTAAGAGGGAAACGGCCCATACATACACAGATGGGTCAGAGCTATTCAAACATGGGCTCATATTTGTGTAGACCATGCAAAAACATTGACTTAGCTTCAGTGACCCATTTCAGCTTTAGGCTGAAGAAACAAAATCCACCTTTTGTCAGTCATTGATTGGCTTGGTTCTGCTTTTTGGCCCTTTTTGTTCAACCATGTTGGCATAGAGCAACCTTTTGAGGTTCCTTTTGCGTCTCCCTTGGTTGTAAACTAGAGGGGGGAAAAAAGAAGCAAAGTAAGAAGGAACGGAACGGGTGAAGTTTTATATTGTGCCTTTTGTAAAAGTGCCAAAGCAGCCTCAGTTTTGAAAAGCCCAGCACAAAGCATATTCCTTTATAAACAATGCAAAGTATGGTGGGGTGAAGCAGAAAAGTGCTAAATCCTCTCAAAGAGGGGATGAATCTTTCATGAATGAGACACATTTCCCTTCTTAAAAGAGCAGAGTGGGAACACGCTCTCACACAAACACACACATCTGCACACACTCGACACTTATAAATAAGACGCAGCCCGCGCTCAGACAACAAAATGCGAAGCTGTTTGGATTTCTCCCACTAACGATGTGAATTATAAATGAGACTCTGTAATTTGGAGGAACTTGTGAGCTGGTGATTCCTTATCAAGCTTCAGTTTCTGCTGAACTCTGAAAAGAAAATAAGAGACCGTTTTTGGGGAAAGGGTTGTTTATGATCTTTTATACTTTTGTATAATCCAATCATTCTGGTTCCATTAACCTGTAACGGATACATTGAAAAGTTTGGGGTCTGAAAATAAAAATGGAAATATGTCTCCCATGCTCACCAAGGCTGCATTTATTTCATCAAAAATATAGTATAAACAGTAAAATTGTGACATATTAGTACAGTGTAAAATAACTTTAAATTTATTTCAAATTGAATTTTATTCCTGTGAAGCAAAGATGAAGCTTTTCAGCATCATTATTCCAGTCTGCAGTGACACACGATCCTTCAGAAATCATTCTAATATGATGATTTGCTTCTCAGGAAACATTTCTCATTGTAAATGTTGTTAACAATTTAATATGTTTGTGGGAATATTTTTTTCAGGATTCTTTAATGAATAGACAGTTCAAAAGAACTGCATTATAAATATATTTACTGTCACTTTTGGCGGCAAACTTTTGAACAGTTAGCATGAATACACACACTCACACACATATACATAAAAACATCTCAATTTGTACAGAAAGCACAAACAAAAGAAGAAAAAACACCATTGGTTGCCAACTTTTATTTTTTTTACATAAAAACTGAGGGTTAGTAAATTGCATTCTTTTTGTTTTGGGGTAAACAATCGCTCTAATTAACTTACACTTTTCAAAAGAGTCCTTTATCATATTACTTCTATACAGTATGTACTATTAGAGCCATGATATATTTCTTCAGGAAAGCTTTATTCATCTCATTCGTGGCACCTGCAGAAGCTCATTTGCTGTGCAAGACACCCACGTCCACTGGAGTCACGCAATTCCACGAGGTGCTATAGTAACCTTTTCTGTTTTCATTATTTTTGTATAGTGCTCTTACAACTAATTTCACAGTTGCATGGATACAGGGAAATTTAATTTGAACAGGTAAATCAATTTTGAGTCTCTGATCCACTGTATTTAAATGTAGGACAATGAAAAAAAGAACTTTATTTGCCTCATGTCTTGAGAGGTACGCAATGCTGTTATTATTATTTCTTTGGGAAGTGTGTCTCACTTGGTGCCCTAGGCTAAATAACACATTTCCATCAATAATTGTAAACATTCAAACCCGCTGATCTACTAATGAAGATTCATCTTGTTTTATTTTGTCTTTATATTAGTAGGCCAGTCTCGCAGCAGAACGAGGACCACATGGGTTGCACAAGTGAAGGATTTAAATATTGTTCCAACCTGAACGCCATTCCAGCAGGTTGGAAAAGATGAAGGAAAAACTCAGGGAGCAAAAACAACTCGAAATAAAATGGCTGTCACAAGGCATTGTAGACACACAACACCCACTAAGGAAACAAAATAAAGGCCCAAATTAATCAAGAAACACAACAATAAATACAGAAGACGTGAGGGATGAAAGAAGTTCACATTTCATTACCATACCACATGGAGGAAAGACAGACAGTGAAATGTTGTTGTTTTTTTTAGAGAGAAGTATTGCGCTCCATGGTTAGCCAAGCACTGCTGTGTTCTGAGTCTTCACACTGATCTTCCACGAGAGATTTAAACCGCATTCAACTGCAGTATAGCTGCAAACAGCGAGCGCTGCACTCGGCATGGTGTTCTAGAGCAGTGTTTCCCAACCACTGTGCCGTGACGGGTTGTCAGGTGTGCCATGGCAAATTAAAACACTCCAAGAAATAAGTAAAAAGAAATGCAACAAATAAGAATATATCAGCGCTGTCTGTCCAAAACCTTGTATCTCTATATAGAGTAGTGCAGGTATGATGTAAATGTGTAGGCCAAAATGCGGAAACAAATTAGCATTTTAGCACTTCTGACTCCATCGTCCCAAAGTCAATGGGTTTTTTGAATGGGTTTTTGGTTAAATGGCTGAAGTACGGTCTGTGAAATAAATATAAAAAAATCCAAATGAGTGAGTGAGAGATCATTGTCACACTTTGACGCTGCACAGATGTCACTACTCCTCTGTCTTTGAACAACACTGCTGGAATACTCTATTCAACCTCGAGCTATAGAGATCTTACAAAGTCTCATCAAAAACAATACAGTTGCGCTGAAGGATGATAATAAGACATAAGCCATAATCATCAGTTCAAGCCCTGTGGTGCTCTGATGTCCTCATATTTATCTTCAATACACACAGTAAAAATAGTTATGTTAAACAAGAACAGTTAATTGGCGCTTAATTTGATCTGTTTTATTTTGATTCGTAAAAGCCGGTTGAGTTTCAGGAGAAGAGAGAGACTGCTCAGCTGCTGAAGAGACATGTAAGAGGTGGAGCAGAATGTGGGCGCTCTTTCCTCTTTTATTTGCCCCTACATGCATTTTGTCTCCTAATTCCCACCTCTCTGGTTTGAAATTTACATTTCCCCTTCCCCACAGAGCGGCTGATGGATGCAAAATGGCATCTGAAGACACAGGCGGCTCAGAAACAAAGGCTGCTGAGTGCCGCCCAACTAGAGAGCATACAGCAGTGTATAGGGCACTGCGCCGTAGTCTTCAGAACACCCTTGATGAAGAGAAACAGGTGAATGAATACAAACATATTATTAATAATATCATAATCTAGGTAGTCTAGTCTTCTGAAGTCATATCATAGCTTTGTATGAGGAACTGATTGACATTTAATAATGTGTTAATTATTATACAATATTCAAGAAGACCCAAAATGGAGATTTTAATGTGCGCAAACATCTGAAGCGCTCCCCCAGAAAGCCGTGTCTCAGACAGCGAGAATACTAAACTGAGCTCTCTTTCGTGTCTTCTTGCACTTGAGCGGACAAATTCACTCAAAATTATGTCAAAAATAGCACGTATACTATAGTAAACACAGTTGGTTATGTCTTAAGTCAATGTAAACAACGCACGTGTATCAGTATATTGGATCCGTGCATTCGCTCTTAAAGTGACAGTAGCCTAATATTCCTGCTGTTGTCTGTGTTTATAATGTTAATCAAACAACAAAGGACAAAGAAACAATAATCACTTGCTCTTGACTGAATCACTTTTGTAACTTTGAAAATGATTCATTAATAAGGATGTTTAATTTATACAGTGAAGACTATGCAGTGTTATTTTACATTTGCTTTATTCCATTTCTATACCTGAGCACTACTGTCAGACCTACATGAAAAGCAGTTTATTTAATTTGTGTCTTTTGTTATATTGTATTTATTTGTGCTTTTGCTTGTAATTTAATTATTTGGTTTTATTTTGTCTTTAATATTTTTATAAAAAATTATATTAGTTAGGCTAGTTTTAAGCTGTGGTATCGAAATTGGAATAGAGAATTGTGAATTTTTACTGGTTTTACTTTTGCAAACACAGTTTCATGCCCGTTAAAAAAATATTTATGGCCGTTAAAATTTCTGAAGTCACTGGCCATTGGCAGGTGTGGCAAAAAGTTTGTTTTAATAAATACTTTTATTTAGAAAAGAAAAAAGATCCACCAAAATTAGAGCTGCACAATTCTACACAAATAGAGATCGCGACTCTCACATTATTCTGAACAGACAACTAAAGAAAATAACATGTAATTTTCTTTTTTCTGGCAACTTCAAGTAACTTCACGTTTTTTTCTGAAAAAAACAAATCTTACAGACCCCAAACTTTTGAACAATATATATTACATACTTCTAAAAGCTTGGAATATAGTGCTCGTATTGTATGGACTGTCATTGTCATTATGGGCCCTATTTTAACGATCTGAAAAGCAAGTGTCAAAGCGCAAAGCGCAAGTAACTTTGTTGGCGGATCCCGGCGCTGTTGCTATTTTCCCGGCGGATAAATGACTCTTGCGCCCGACGCAAATCTAAAAGGGGTTGGTCTGAAGTAGCTTCATTATTCATAGGTGTGGTTTGGGCGTAACGTGAAATAAACCAATCAGAGCGTCCTCTCACATTCCCTTTAAGAGCAGGCGCGCTTGTTCCATGGCGGATTGCTATTATAACGGCGGATCGCTATTATAACGGCGGATTTGCCGGCGCACGCAGGAGCGGTTCACAGCCGAGGAAACCGACGTTCTCGTCAGGGCCGTAAAACACAGAGAAGTGACATTGGGGATGATGGGAGAAACCCACACAAATTAGGTTAAACAGGCGTATAATTTGGGTAAATGTGTAGCCTAATCTAGATTTTTTTATTTTTTTTATCTAGATAGATCTTTTTCACATCTTCACGGACATACCAATGATTTCCCTCGTGTGTTAATATTTTTCCTTGTAATAATGTATGATTTGCAAAAATGAAAACTGCTGCATCTGTTTATATTAGAGAATCAAAGTGGATGCGCGTTAACATTATGGCCAAGCACGCGCCCTTAAAATACCACACCACTAACGCGCAACGCGCCACTGTCTTTAGACTGTTTTTTTCTTGGTCAATGGCGCAATTGCTTTCTAAAACTGGAAAATAGCACCATTGAAGTTTTGCGCCGGAACACGCCTCCTCTTTGCGCTGAACCGCCCCCGCGAGCGCAAGTTCATTCCCTAATTTACCGACGTGCGTCTGTGGAGGGAAAAGTCCGCTGTGCGCGGGTGCAAAATAGGAATGATACATGCGTCGGTGTTCAAAGTCAATTGCGCTGGGTGCAAGATAGGGCCCTATGTCTCTTATGTCTTATAAAACAGCTACATATTCATTAACAATTCTCTTTTTGTGTTCCCTTTTTAATGAAGGATTTACTTAAGCAACATGAAGGATCTGTCACCAGGCTTGATAACTTCACAGTGCTGCAAACAGATAGACGTGGCAATGGGTTTATTTGCCCACATCAATTGTACCATTAGGCCGCTAATCTGAAAACATCCTTCATGCTCTTTCCCAGGTACACAATTAGCATTTAATGCCTGTTAGCGGTCCAACACATACGTTAGCACTCAGAGGCTTTACCGTCTGATGAATTTCTGAACAAAATCAATGGCAGAAAGTACTGTGTGTGGCTTTGTGGTCAAATGCGTAGTATCGCCATTGTATTACCCATTTCTGTGACTTTTTGGCTTCATTCTTTGAGGACAGAATGGGGACGAGTGGGCCGTTTTATACACTGCTTTATCACTTTGAGAGCTTTCAGCCTTGACACACTGGGCAGCCCATGCACTTGCAACGACTTCAGATGTATGCGCGTAACATTTTACATGGAGCATATTTTAAAAGTCCCTTGAGGCATTTTTAAATGTCTTTAAAGTGGGGATTGAGTGATGTTTGCTGTATTCTCTTGCCCCCGTCACTTTCTCCCCTCACATAGCCATAGTTTTCTCTGTTGTCGGCGTAGCATCTTTAGCAGAGCCTTTCATGCTGTCGTCAGTGGAGCGTTACGAGTCGACAGCAGCGTTCAGCCGAAGCGGTTCAAGGCCATTATGTGACGATCTCTGCAACTCAGAAAAGAAAAAAGAATCGGAGCCACTGCACCAACATAAACTCAAAAAAGGGTTAGGTAATAAGCTACATCCCTTTCTTTTATGATGGTGTTGCAAAACTGGAAATAAAAAGCAAGCTGTGCGCAATTCTTGTTTTATCGCAGTGTGGGGTTCGTCCGGTTGGGGGGCACGGAGGCAGTGTGAAAAAGCTTTCACAGTGAAAACAATTTGCAGTGAAAGAGTCTCTGGGCATCACTTTGCGATGTGAGAAAGGTGAGCATGAGCAGAAAATTCATCTTGTTTAAGTTTTCTTTCTTTCTTTCTTTCAATTTTACATGTGGAATTAAGTGTAATTTTTTTACAATAATGTCCCATTAGTTGCATTAACTAACATTATTACAAAGCTCTCTGAAATGCTACATTCTGATTGGTCAGTCGTGACATTCCGAGGTCAGGTAAAGGAATATATTTTAATATTTAAATCAGGGCTATGCAGTTTCGGGAATTTCTTCGCTGTATTCTCGCTTTTTGCTCGCAGGTTTCCCTATAGAGCTCCCCCTACAGCTCCGGAATAGATATTTGACAACACTGTCGAAAAACTCGTTGGTGAATCTCAGATACCAGAGGCTAGTAGAGCAACGACATCAAAGCAGACGGGACATTCTTTACAACGTCTTCTTCATTCGGGTTCGAACAGCGTGAGGGAGCGCAATAATGACAGAATTTTTGCAGATGTTTTTGCCGTAAAGCAATTTGTTACATCGCGAGACCTGATATCATTCGATACTTCCTGACACTGCGGTCGGTGGCCCGCCGGCCCAAAGTTGCAAGGGTGGTTTCTCCGCTCACAGGCGATAGGGGGGTGCGAGACGACCACCATTCAACCCGAAAAAAGTTATATAACCATTCCAACGACTCCGAAGCTGTTCAGTTAAGATAAAAAACCTGCATAGTTCACCTTTAAAATCTGTCATTAATTACTCACCCTTATGTCGTAACAAACCCCTAAGACATTCGTTCATCTTCGGAGGACAAATAAAGATATTTTTTTATGAAATTTGAGAGCTTTCTGTTCCTCCATTGACAGTCTACGCAACTACCACTTTCAAGGCCCAGAAAGGTAGTAAAGACATCATTAAAGTAATCCATGTGACTCCAGTGGTTTAACATCAATTTAATAAAGCAATGTGAGTGCATTGTTTGTGCAAAAAACTATTAATTTACCACAAATTTATAAAACATTCTGTCAGATTTCATCTGTGTTCCGAAGACTAACGAATGTCTTACGGGTTTGGAACGAGTTATTAATGACATTATTTTTATTTTTGGCTGAACTATCCCTTTAAAGTGCGGAAAATTTTTTTTTATTTGTTATAATTTTACCTGTATTTACCTGTATTTACCGCAAATACCTGTATTTACATCCTGTTTTCGGTCGAAGTCCAAAGTAGTCGATTGTCGAGTTCATGCGCATAGGTTTAGTTACCTATGATCACGCGCGTGAACTCGACAATCGACTACTTTGGACTTCGACCGAAAACAGGATGTAAATACAGGTATTTGCGCTGGCTGAAATAACATCATTTTTATTCATATCTTTCACATCTACTGCAGTCAGATTCACCGTGTTCACTCTGAAGGAATCACTCAATATGGCTGGGCACTTGTATGACACATCAAGGATGTTAAGAGGATAAAAGCAGGTTTAAAACTTGCCCCATTCAAGTCAACAGGGTGCACATTTTAAAAAGAGGATAACACGGTGTAGGCAACACCGATTTTTGTCGTTGTTCTCTGTATTGATAGCACTCCAAATTTACAAAACAATGAGCTCAATGTTAAAATTGACCGGAGTTCTCCTTTAAGTTGAATTACTGAAATAAATTAACTTTTGCACAATATTCAAATTTTTCGAGTTTCACTAGTCATGTCCATCTTTTTTTAACTCGGTCGTTCATATAGGCTCAAAGCTGCATGCTAGGAACTGTTTTTGTTCAGGGAAGTTTTGCGTTTAAAAAGCGAATTATTTATTTAGGCCTACTTATGTGACAAATAGCCATGTAATGAGTGATATACTGTACATCCAGCTGATTACTATAGCAAAATAAATATTATCCCATACTTGACTAACAATGAACAATGCATTTGTCACAGTATTTATTGATCTGTTAACGTCAAAACAAATGCAGCTGTTCATTGTTGGTTTATGTCAGCTCAGGTCTATTAGATAATATTAACAGATCCAATGTTTTAACAATTTTAATAATGAATTGGTAAATGTTGAAATTAACATGAACTAATGTTAAAAATATGCTTTTAGAAGTATTTTTGTTGTGTTTATTAATGTTTATTAATGTTGGTACCTTAAAGTGATACCAATATTTATATTACAGTAGATGTTAATTGTAATAATTTCAATTAAAAAACAATTTACTGATAACAGTGACAAACAAATCAATGAGAAACATTGATATAAAATACCATGTGCAATTGTGCTGTTCTATGTTTGCATTTGGACCATTTTTGAGCTTTATCTTTTAGCCCACCTCAACAGTCTTGTAAAAAGATGTTGCCAGATACTGTAATCGAGTACTTCACACTCACTTTGACCCGGTCATTCAGCAGATGCAGACAGTTTTCCGCTTCAGAGCTCCCAACATTCAAGCCTTCAGTCTTGCCTCATTGGACAGCAGATCAATATTGAGATTGTAGTCATTCGGTGGTGATCAACCTGTAAGTAAGGACAGTCTGGACACAAGCCTCTGTCCTGCTCGTGCACTTCTGAAACTTACTTCTATAGGACTCTTTCAAAAGACTTCTTCACAAACAGTTACCATTGCTTATTCTTGCTTGAACTTGCTTGAACTTATTCTGGCCTATTTAAACACGAAGACAAGAAAGTAAAGGCCTGTTCACACCAAGAAAGAATTTATAATCTTACAAAAGACTTCTATTTCAAATAAAAAGCTGTTCTTTTGAGCTTTCTGTTCATCAAAGAATCCTGCTGTTCCCACAAAAAAAATATTAAGCAGCATGTTTTCAACATTGATAATAAGAACCATTATTAATTACTGAGCACCAATAATAATTGATAACAATTGAGCAGTAAATCATCATATTAGAATGATTTCTGAAGGATCATGTGACACTGAAGACTGGAGTAATGATGCTGAAAATTTCAGCTTTGATTACAGGAATAAATTACATTTTAAAATATAATAAAATAGAAAAGGGTTATTTTAAATCGTGAAATTTATTTTTTATTTTTGAGCAGATAAATGCAGCCTTGATGAGCACATGAGACATTCAAAAAAAATATTTACAATATTTAAATTTTTATACATAAACGGACATATCACGTGTAAATTGGACAGAATTTGCATGCCAAACACTCGTGTTGATGTGAATAGGTCTTAAAATGCAAAAGAAATAATCAGAAATGTATTTCCACTAGAATCAGACTTTATGTAAAATCACCTCAAACCTTGCAAACTTAAAGTTACAACCCTAGAGTCGCTGTGGAATACTGTACTTGCACTGTCGTAAATACCATAATAAAGTAGCCTACCGCGTTTGCTGGCTTATAACGTAAGTAAATAGCCTCTAGTCTTCTAGGCCTACTGTATAATTTAATTTGTGTTTTTTTATTGTAATGTAAACATTACAAAATGCCAGATGACATCAATAAAGTTAAATGTACGTCGCATTATTTCATAACATTGGCCGTTATGATGTCATTAGACATGATTATTGCAATTTATCATAACAGTTTGCAAATTGTACTCATTTACAATATTTACAACCTCTAGGCTTATTTTTGTCCTGATAATTATGTGAGATTTTGAACACTGTTCTCATGATAATCTGCAGGAATCAACGTCAACAGCGTTGTCTGATGTAATGGATGAATGAACAGCATAGTAAAATAATTACACACTACAAGCAAGCGCAACGAGTAAAAGCCTAACCGAGTGACGACTCTTCTCCGGTTCCTCACGCGGTCAGATTATTTTTTCCTAGTCTCTTACGACCGCGTTTTCTTTTCTTTTTCCATCGTCGAGTATCACGCATAGGTATCACGTCTGAAATGTGCGCAAGTGTCTTCGTGCTTCATATGTTGTTAATGTGTGTGACGTCGTTGCGGTAAAGCAAGTCGTGATTTTCGAGAGATTTGTCGGGTGGCGCTCTTCTCAAACTTGCATTGTTGGTCCCCCCCCCCCCCCCCCCTTACTACCACGATGATTCGCCCTACTATGAGTTTGTTTACCACTGAAATTACTTTGAAGCTGTTATATTAAGGTACAATTTCTACATAGTGTGCCTTTAATACGAGTGCTTAAGTAAAAAACGTACATTTTGAAATGCTAGCAATCCAGCTCTTCTAATGTTTCTCTATTCAATTGCTAATATGTTTTTGGTGGGCACATCACGCCTCATTCAACATTCACCTCGCTCTGACCTGGTCTTTACCTCAGCTACCCTGGGGCTGATCCGCACAGCTGCTGTAGAGAAAGTCACTGGCTGTCAAAGCTCAGGTCTAAGTCTGTGGCTGTTTGAACCCCAGTCGACGGAGGTCTGCACGCTCAACGAGGAGGGCAAAGCTAAATGTGCATCATTCAGGGATTTATGAAATGTCTTTGGAGACGTCCGCCCATGCATTTAACGCTGGACTAACCAGCTTCACGTCAGTTCTGCTTTGATCCTTTTTTTTTTTTCTCTGGAGGTGCCTCAAGGTAAAGCCATGTTAGCAGAAACTTTCAGGGTCAATAATAAAGCTACAATAGCTTCAGGTGAGGTCTGACGTCCTGCTGGTGTTGAACACTACGCTCAGCCGTCCTTTGACGTCAGTGGTGATTTTTATCATCCTGAGACTGAAAATATCCTTCAGAGGTTCTTGTCTGAACAATAACGTTATGGCTTCGCTAACCACGATGAACAGGACCACATAGTTGGAAAAAAAAAATTATATCCATGTAAGGTTTATTCTCTGACTCTTAGGAATTAATAATGGAACATTTTTGCTGCTGTTCTTTTAAGACGTTTTTTAGCACAAACTTGTTAATTGTGGCTTTGCTGACTATAGTTTTGCGCTTCACCATCCTTCATTAGCATCCAATTTAGCCTGTATCGGATTCAGGGCTCCTGTGGATGTGGGAAACTTGGAAATATATATTTTAAAGTTGTGATTTTCATAGATTTTTCTGATTGTTATATATGTTTTATTGCTATAGATATTCAGGATTCCATTCATCCATTCTCCAAACCTTATCCTCTCTAGGGTCACAGGGTTGCTGGGCTATAGGTATTCAAATGTTCTGTATTTATCCAACAAATATAAATAAATAATTGTATTAGTTCATAAGTTGTAATTTCTACAAAATTACAAATTAATTAAAAAAAAATAACTATCTGTCTATATACAAAGTTCTGTTATGAAACTCTATGCTAATAGGTCCTTAACTCAATCTGCTTGCAATCACATCATTCTCTATAGGCCATAGCTGATTGGTTCCTGCTGTATTAGTAGCCAATCAGCTCGTTGCTCACCCTTTGCTGTAGTGTAGCAGTTGCAGTGCGCTTCAGAAACCCTCCACCTTCCCCAGCTCCACCTGTATAGATCTGCTACGGCTAATTGTATCTATATCTGTCTATATATCTGTTTTTCTATGTCTTTCTATCTATCTATCTATCATTCAATTTATGTCATTCTCTTTCAACTTACTGTGGTGTATGTGTTGCACGCAAAGGAACATCCAGAACAGCATGTATTTTACTCTTATCATTTGTTGTACAATAGTTCTGCAGTCCTGCAGGCTACATTTATGAAAACCAGGTAGGTGTTGTTGATTTGTAAATGTGGACATCATTTGTTCAAATATGTCCAGTTTTCCAATGCAGCTTTGTTTCAATAAATGTTCTCTTTGAACTGTGGAGGAAGTTTTGAGTTCTGAAAGACACAGAGCGTGTTCATAGTCCTCTTTTATTGGAAAAGATCAAGGCAAATTTGATTCCTCACAATATGACCCCCTTTAAGCTACTAAAACCCAGAAGGTCGAGATCTACTATATAACTTTACACGGAGTTCCTCTCGGGTTGTTCCTTGACATTTATCCTCCAAAGCTATTTAGCGCTCTCCAGGCACACACCCCATCTCAGTTCTCCTTATAAAAGTCGATTTCATTCCGTCTCTCAGTGACCATAAATCTCTTATCCAATGCCTTGGGTCGTGTAGGTATTCTCATTTTCACTGACCCTTTCTTACCTTCATCTCCTTTCCGTTGCTTCCTTCCTCATTAGGAGCTTTCCATCTGCTGAAACTGGGCTTTGAGATCTCTACTCTCCTAGTCTCTCTCTCTCTCTAATCTCTATTCCCTGTCGTGATGTTCAATCTCCGTCGGAGTCTAGAGAAGGTCTTCCTCCATCTGTACCATCTCCCTTTTTTTGCCCTTTTAATTCTCCTTGATCTGCAATATCTCTCTTTTAATAAGTGTGATCATTCTCTTTCTTCCAGTAAACCTTGGAGTCATTTAAGAGTTACTCGAGTTACTGGTGGGAGTATGTCACGGTCGTGCAACGGTTTCATTTCTGTTCTTTTTGTTGTGGTGGCTTGTATCTTGTTTTCTGTCTCTTTTGAATCATCAGATCTCTAGAATTCTTTCTGTTTGCTGGGGAGAAAGACAGGGGAGGGCTGCTTTCTAAAGGATGCATGTTGCAAACTTTAACACACACAAAAAAACATTCTTGGTCGTCTTTGGTGTATTTCTGTGCCTGACAAAGGGTGTCAAAAGTCTGCGCCCGACAAAAGATCGTCAAACATCACCAGGAACAAAGATGTTGCTTTTGAAACCTGAAAGTCATTTGGGAATCAAAGCAACGCTCCAGGTTGAGTTGGACAGAGTTTTGTTTACAGTCTCGTGTCATGCGACAAATACATTTTCCGTCGCATCTGATTATGCAAGTTCTCTCTGTATTTTTTTTTTTTATGCAACCAAACCAAATGATTAAAACATCAATGAACAAACCAATGTTTTTATGACTGATACCAAATACAGATTGTGTGTTCTTTGTATTATTTTGTATTAAGTGTCCAACTACAGAGCCCCACACGTGACATGTGGACACGAATTAAGAATTTCGTTCCTTCGTTTTAATATGTTGTGATATTAACATTACATTGAATGAATTCCTTCCGTCATTTTATATACATGTAAGTCGTGGGAACAAATTGTTAATTCATGGCCACAATAGCAGTTCAATTCATACCAACTAGCAGTTAAACAAGTGGTAATCTTAATTATCCAATTCAAGATTTAGACTAATCTACCATTTTATGTAACTGACTTTAAAAAGTTAGGACCAGCCTTGAAGAAAAGCAAATAGATGACTAACTTTTAAGACTAGACTAAGCAGTTTATGCAACCCACTACAGGTCTTGGTGCCCAGTTCCGATTTGGAAAAACTTAGGCTGAAAAAGTAAAAAAAAAATTGAATTGCAATGAACGCAGATGATAATACAAGCTTTTAGCGTTCCGCACCATTTTTTAAAGGTCAGCAAAACATCGGCTTGTGGTTTCGTCCTCTATTGCGCCATTGAAAAGAGTCACATGATCGTGGTTGGTGTCATTCGCCACCGTCGCTTATTTAAAGGGTTAGTTCGCCCATTTAAGACATGAGGTTGTATGCAATCCTTACCAGCACTATAGTGCATACACACGGACCCACTCTGTGGTAACCTCCCTGGTCAGAGTTCTGGCCGCTGGAAGTTTTTCAAGAAAGTAGTCCTGGTTAGTTTCCGGGGCCACAAAACTGTGCGTTTTTACGTGAAAAAATTATTTGCGTTTCAAAGCTTGATTAATTTACATCACAAAAAACACGCTGTACAAAATTCATACCTCAGTTTTAATCGGCACTATTTTCTTTCCATTTCTATCAATCCGCGCTGCTGTCGACGTCAACAGTGCGCACGTTCCGATCAGCTGTTGATAGCGCGACTCGCTGACAACATGTCTGATTACGAAACTTCTGATGAGGAAACCAATTTTAGCACAATGTCAGACGGAACAGATGATGATGAAAGTAATTTTAGCACAACGCCAAAGGGATACCTTTATGAACCGGAGTATACCGATGCCGAACTTCAGCAGATGGAGATCTTCAGCGGGAAGAGAGAGAGCGAGGACAGAGATGAAGTTGTCCAAGTTGATGCTGGGCCCACAGCTGTAGCAAGAGCCAGGATGAACGACAAATGGTGGTGCACTTGTTCAAATTGTCAAGTTATGCCAACAGAGGTTGAAAACTATTGCTGCCACGAATGGGAACTCATCATGCCACAGATACAAAACCTTTTGATTGACGAGGAGACTAACGCAGCGTCTGTCTGGATTACAACTATGAAGTTAGTAAATAGCTTACCTGTGTTACTGGTACAGCAAAACTTTTTAAAATTAGTTTTTTTCTTTTTCCTCCTTGGTTGGGGATGTAATCGTCTTCGCTGAAGTGAGCACTGCACACACGAAAATCTTTTTGCTCCCGCAGAGTAGCCGATGGCAACCAGCCAAAGCTGTCTATATCCGAAACAGGAAAACGATGGAATGTGAACGGTGATCCCGGCACATTCTTGTGGTCACAACCTGGGAATTTACAAGTTGGCACCATTGTTCGTTTTCTACTTTTTGCGTCGTTGTCATTCGATCGATTGTGTAAACACAATCTGAACAGCTGATCGGAACGTTAACGTTGACGTTGACAGCAGCGCGCGCGGATTGATAGAAATGGAAAGAAAATAGTGCCGTTTAAAACTGAGGTAAGAATTTTGTACGGCGTGTTTTTTTGTGATGTAAATTAATCAAGCTTTGAAACGCAAATAATTTTTTCACGTAGAAAAGCACAGTTTTGCGGCCCCGGAAACTAACCAGGACTACTTTCTTGAAAAACTTCCAGCGGCCAGAACTCTGACCAGGGAGGTGACCACAGAGTGGGTCCGTGTGTATGCACTATAGTGTTGGTAAGGATTGCATACAACCTCATGTCTTAAATGGGCGAACTAACCCTTTAATGGCCGCCTACATGGCAGATGCAAATGCTAGTTTCTGATTCGTATCAGATTTATTTGATTTAATGAGGCCTGAAACTGATCTGAGAATATCGGAATCCATTTTTTCCTGGTTATGCGTTCGTAGTTCATATCCGATCTGTGCCACGTGGGAGGGGAAAAAAATTGAGTCACATGAACCATGTAATGTAAACGCGGCCTAACATACCAAACGCCTCGTGTTCCCCAACATTGCTCATTTATGACAGTCGGCTTTGACGCAAATTGTCTCTGAAAACTTACTTACAAGTGATAGAAAGCTATCAGAGACTTCTGCACCACATTATTGTCGCCATGCTCAAAAACGTTCATACAATTTGTCGCCTGTCCGGAGCTGGGATATCAGTTTCAGGGTCACACCACAACAGGGCTCTGAGTGGGCCTGTGAATAACTAAGAGTCTGATTGGGGATGACACTTCTTAGATGGGGACAAATGGGGGGCTGGGCCCTCGACTTGCTTCCGCTGACCCTGACACAACTCCTTTTGTGGTGCTGCAAGGGGTGGGTCACCTGTGTTTTTTTTTTAAGAGAACCAGATTAAAAGGTTAATGGATTCAGTTCAGAAGACCTGCCAATCCTTTACAGTGGGCACACCAGTGTGAGGACAGATTTGTTCGGCATATTGATGCAGGATGAGGATGTTTTTGAAGTTGCCTCTGCTGCCCCCTTTGGGCAAATATGTGACATTACAAGCTCAATACATCAACAAATATACTACTCAATGAACAAGTGAATACTACTTTTCTGGAAGTTCATAAAGCAGCATAATTATCACTTGCAAAAATAGTACAATCTTTAAAGGTGCCATTTCAACCATAGCTACTGTAAAAATGCCACATGTTCTACTTGTATTGTTACTGCTGTCAAATTTTAATGAATTAATATGGGATATTAACAATGAACTTACTTGGTAAAGTGGTTGACTCCCTGTGATGGTTAAACCAGTATTTTAAATATTTTTTAAAGACGTCTCCCATGCTTACCAAGGCTGCATTTATTTGATCTAAAAAAAAAATGTAAAACTGTAATGTAATATTATTACAATTTAAAATAACTGTTTTCTGTTTGAATATTTTGAATATTTGTTTCCGTGATGGCAAAGATGAATTTTCAGCATCATTCCTCCAGTCTTCAGTGTTCTAATATGATCTGATCTGATTATCAAGAAACATTTTAGATTTTTATCAGAATCTGGATGCATTTTGTGTGTGTGTGTGTGTGTGTGTGTGTGTGTGTGTGTGTGTGTGTGTGTGTGTGTGTGTGTGTGTGTGTGTGTGTGTGTGTGTGTGTGTGTGTGTGTGTGTGTGTGTGTGTGTGTGTGTGTGTAAGTAAGTAAGTACAAAATGATGGGGGGAAAAAAGATGGCAATATCCGAAATCGTTATCCTTGCAAAGTTTCTGTGATGGCTAGTGATTGCATTGTGTCAGTGAATGTCCTCACAAAGATAGATGTACAAGAAGTGGCCGCTTGGATAAAAGAACCAGAGTCAGTGACCAGAAACAATGTTCAGACTGTTCCAGTTTATGTCCAGCTGGCAACCGTCACCGCAGCGCATGGCTGACTGCAGTGCTGTGCTTTAGAAGTCATCATTTTATTAAAGGTCTGTATCTTCATTTAAATGCAATGTAATAGTAGTAGTAACATAGTTGTTTTTAAAAGTTGTTATAAGTGATATAAAGATTTTTATTGCTGTAGTGTAATGATTAATTTGCATGATGACTGGGTGTGAACTTCAAAGCAATGATTTAAAAAGAGTAACATGGCTATTTAATGCATAATCTGAAAAGTTATATAAAGTTAATTAAATATTTGAAGTATACAAATTATATCATTATTAAAAGGATACCGCCCACTTTAATGTAGCTAGTTAAGTTTTGCTAATTGTCACAATTTCCAAGAAAGACGAAAGAGGATTAACTAGTAACAGTCTTTAATAAAGTAATGCAAACGCAGATCCAAAGGCAAGCTAAAAAGCTTGTAGACAAATAATACCGGACAATGAAGGAAACAAACTAAGGGACTTAAATACACAATGATAAGGAACTGAATGCAGAGAGCTGTGCTCTTTAAATAAATCACCATGACAACAGATAGTGGCGGGAAACTATGGCTGAATCCGAAATCGCCCCCTAAACCCACAATCACTAGTCCTTACGTTAGTCCAATAATACAGTTCACTTGAAGGAGTAAATGAAAACGAGTGAGTGAATTCGGACAGCCGTTGAGCGTACATCGGCCGTACACTCGTGATTGCAGTGCATTGTGGGATTGAATGAGTGCACTCGATAACGTCCACTATGGTTTCGGACACCACTACAAATGGCTGTCCCCTCAAATAATGTCCCATTTGAGGGTATAGGGGGCAATTTCGTATTCAGCCATGAACAAAGGAAACTAAAGATAAACAAACTAAAAGTCCATGAAAATAAAACCAACTAAACATAAAGGTTACAGAACGCCCACCTCCGGGAAGCATTTGTGGTCCGACAAACAGCAGTGTAGCTGAAAGGTCTGTAGAGCCAAGAAACTGAAGGGACCGGGTGACAACAAAGGCCCTGGAGGGCAGTGCAGAGGGGTAACCTCAAAAGTATGCGGCACAGGCAGGGTGATTTCCAGCCAAGCTGGAGCCAGTGGGACGAGAAAGCATGGTGGTGCCGATGGGACGATGGTCCCGGGTGGAGCCGAGGGAGGGAGGAGCCAAAGAGTTGCAGCTAAGGCCCTGGAGGTCTGAGATGGACCACAGGAGTCGACAGACCTTGGCTGAGCTGGCGAACTAGAAGTCCACGGTGGATAGTAACAAGTAAGAGCCAATAGAATGGTCGAGGGACAGACTGGCCTGGGCAGAGGAGGTGGGAAACAGAGGCAAGTTTGGTGTATTCCTAAAGGCATAGCAGTCTCTGAGCTGGGTTTGGCCAGCGGACTGGGTGGAATTAACAGAGGGAGGCTGTCATCCTCATCCAGCTCTTCTCTATTTCCCACCGGCTCATAGGTAGAAGTCCGCACACACACCTGATCAGACTGGGCGACTACTTTCAGCTCCGGGACAGACGTGGCCTCACACTCGGGCTCTGTTGGGCTCAGGGTCCGTGACGGGCATCAGCACGTTCTCCAGCTCTGCGGTGGGCTGTTAACGCTGGCATCAACTGAGGGTAGGAACACTGCAGACATCGGAGAATCGCCTCTCTCCACGTTCCTTCACTCATGTCAGGTAGGTCAAGGGGGGGATAATAATTGGCTCCAGTCCAATACAGAGACTTTAGTGTCTCATCATTAACGTCCGTTTTCACAGCCAGTTGACAGAATCGGGCACTGTACTCCAAGATAGAGAGATAAAATGGGCAGCAATATCCATTTTCTTCTCTTTTGGGTCCAGTATTATGTCACAATTAGTTCCAAGGAAGATGAAGAAGGATTAAGTAGCAACAGTCATTGATAAAGTAAAGCAAACTACTTAAACATAACTGTTACACTAGTAGCCTGTAGTGTAGCTACTTTTCCAAAACAGTCACTTGACTGTCATTGAACTACTTTTTATCATGAGTAGCTTGTAGCTTGACAAGCTACATTTTTAAAGTAGCTTCCTGACATTGGTCCATGAGGGTGTGATTGGCACGATATGAGATTAAATCTCGCTTTGACCCAAGTGAATGTGTGAAACATAAAAAATCATAGTCCTTCACTCTGAAATAAATCGGAGAGAGGTGTCACTGTCCACCATTATCTTAGATCCAACCAACTGATTGATGCAGCGTGTTTTCAGCCTTGTCATCAGCTGCTTTAATTGAAGTCCAGCATTATTTACAGCCTGACTGACCCGGCAATCTGTGCAGTGTGCGAAAGCCGTTTTGAACTGTGACACATGAATATTGCATATAAGTCTGCGCTATATGATTTACAGTTTCCTTTGTTCTGATGGTGGCATCAACAACAACTGGATTGTATTTCATCATCATAGATAAAATATTTGCAGATCTAACGAACCGTTTGATGGACTGCATAGATGCATGTGACAAAGTTTGTGTATGGGAGAGATGTTCAATGAGAATTTTTTTAGAAGCAATACATCACATCACCGAGAGCATCATATAAGGCAAATGCACTACGCATGAGCCGCGTTCTCTGATAGCATGGTTATAGCACTTGGGTTTTTGATTTATATTAGAAATTATATTGATATTAGAAAATTGTTATATGGATAATATTGAACTCCAAACCTAAGGAGTTATGCAAACACTAAACAGTACGCTACTGGTAGGCAGACAAAAGTATAAACATTTACCAGATTATACATTTTTTTATAATGTATATCTTTGTACAGTGATATATTGCAAGGGAATCATCAAACTTGGGGTCTGTGGAATCAAAAAATAAATAAATAAATATACAAGTATGATGTAATCTAGATTTTATTAGCAAGGGGATCATCAAATTTGGAGTCTGTGAAATCCAAAAATAAAAATATATATAAATATGATGTCATATCTTTTTGGCCATATTTTAGGTGGAATTATTCATAGGCAGAAAAAACTATAGATTTTTGTTTTAATTTTTAAAATGTATATAGGATTATGGGGTTGTGAGAATATTTTTATTTTTGTTTAAACAGGTCTATATGAAAATATTATATTTATATTTAGGAACAGGGCACCTTGCAAGGGGATTGTCATATTGAGGGTTTGTGACATCAAAAAGTTATGATTTATGAAAAGAAGAGAGGATTTATGAATGGCAGTGAAGTGATGCAACTGGCATCGGTAGGTCACTTGACATGGCGCTTATAGTATGTCCGAATTTCATACTTTTTTAACGATCCCGAAGTAAATTCAAATGTAGCACCTACTCACATTATGTGATTTCAGATGTTGCCCCGGTCTTTGATCTTAGTGCGTGGATGGGATTATCCCAGAATGCTCCAGGTGGATTTTCAGATAAAAAGTCACTTCAGATAAAAGCGTCTGCCAAGTAACCACAAATTTTTATTTACCATCATTGAATTTCAGTAATCTGGTCAGTCTTGGTAAAAAAGAAAGGGAAACTGTCCCCGGTGGCGTGTTTGGGAGTGCTATTACTTTTTGAAAGGGATTTTGTGTCATATCGCCAATAACAGTCCTTCGCTGGAATTGCAGATTGCCCTTTTGAAGAATTGAATTGAGTCAGTAAGAAGAATGTTTTTTTCTTTCTTCTTGAGAAAACACTGGAGGACCACTACTGCAAGGCTTCAAGAGATTTTTGTTTACAGTATTAATTTTCATTATTTTGGGACTCTCCATATGTGGAAGTTACCAGAAAACCTTGAGCCTTCATTGAATGGAGATAATAAGGTGAATCTGAGTTTTGCTGATTTAAATTACATTTTTTTTTTAAATGTAAAACAAATTTTTATAGTCACTTTTTGTATGGTAGTTTTTACCGTTAGAACAAATGTCAAATTAAATGTGACCTGGAGATTATGTATGCATAGGCCGGCCTACACCTGTATACAATTGAAAAAGACAAAGACATCGTAATATCGTAATATTTGTTTGTTTGCTTGCTTGCTTGAGTTTGAAGAACTTTATATGTATTCAACTCTATACTTGAGCCCATCACTGTTTTGAGTTCAGGCCCAAAACTTGATTTTGCTGTATATCTTGGGAGATATGAGTGGAAGGATAGAGAGAGAGAGGAAGACTGACAGTGTGGAAATTTATTGAGGATCTATTCTTCTCTCCACTCCCTCTTAGTTAAACCCAGAGAAAAGATGTGATTTCCCCTGAGAGAAGAGAAAGAAGAACACACACACACACACACACACACACACCCTTCGGTCCAAGTTTATGTCCTCCGTGCAAGATGTGGTCCGCTGCCCTTTACGACAATATTGACAGTGACTATGTGAAGTGAATGATCGCATAACGGGGTGGAAGTAACACAGAATGTCTTTACAAATATTGTATTGCTTACATGTATTTTCTGCTTGCACATGGATGACTTTTATTTTAAAATATAACAAATAGGCCTGTTCACAGAAAGAATGATAACTGTAATATTTATACTGTAACTATATTACAGTAAATGTGGTTACTATATCAGCATCCACACCAGGACGAAATAATTTTGTTGATACCGTGTCCTAACCAGTGTCCTAACCAGACGCGATGCGATAAGATCCAGCGACAAATAATTTGTCTATCCACACTAGACGCAACGCGTATGCGAGATGCGTAAAAATCGATTAAAACCCACAGCCAATCAGAACAGCGTGTGGCATACATGCCAACCCTCCCGGGAGACTCCCGAATTTCAAAGCCCCTCCCGAAAATCTCCCGGACCGACCTTTCTCCCGAATTTCTTTCAACTAACATTGCTTACCCCCCCCCCCCCCCCCCAGCTAACATTGCTTACACCCCCCCCCCCCCCCCCCCAACTAACATTGCTTTCCCCCCCCCCCCCAACTAACATTACAAAACAAAACAAAACATGCATGCAGAAAATGAACGAATGACTTCTTATGGAGTGGCATAATGGTTAAAGATCTGGACTGAAAGCCATAAATGTTTGAAGCACACACCTTGCAAGGCACTTGGATAAAAGCATCTGGCAAATTATAATTTTTGTCATTCTTCAAACTTTGAGGCGTTTTGAGTGTACATTTTTAGACATGACCAGCAGATGGAGCTCATGTAAAATCTAAGTTCCTTCAGGAGGACAGTATATTTCTTCACGTCTAATATTAATTACTGCTAACTAACATGTTTTCTATATAATATGGCATTGGCTTTATGCAATTTATTACAAAACAGTACAAAAGTTCACTGTAAATGTTGTTAGGTAGCCTAAAAATATACTTTCAGACAGACTTTTCAGACAGAAATAGTTCCTTGGTAACAACTGCACATTTTAATATTAAACATACAATAATTTAAATAAGCTCATTATAAAACCTTTTAAATATAGTTTAAATACTGCTTGGAGTAATAATACATTCAGTGTTTCAGTCAAACAGCAAGTGAATTCTTTAACAAAACTGCTTTTGTCGACGACATCTGCGTCTGCGGTTCCTGGCAGGCGGCCTGCTGTTTTCAGCTCTTCTGTGATTTCCCATTAACTGCATGAGGCCAGCTCTTAAATCCTAGGATTCTGATTGGGCATTGTCGGGTCATGTGACTGGATGGAATTCCACTTGCACTTCTCTGGAGTTTCCAGATCTCCCGTTCTGTTCTCCCTTTCTCTTCTGTACTTTCATTTCTGGCTTTAGGAATTTTGTGTCATTGGGCAATTGGACATCTTAAAAGTGAAGGTGTTATTGGTGTTCTTGCTGTTGCAAAAAATCACAAACAAAAAAAGTCACATTAATCTAATGCATAAGAAATGTAGGCCTACTATATGTGAACTATATTATCCTGAGAACTGTCTTAGAGAGCATTAAGGATATTCACTTTTTTAATGCTTAACTTTGGTATAATCTCTAGTTATTCGTAAGTACACCATCATGTTTAGGGTATATATGATAACACTTTACAAGCAGGTTTCATTAGGTAACATTAGTTAACGACTTTAGTGAACTTGAACTAAGAACAATCCATCTACATGTTAAGTAGATGAAATGAAATGTTAATTTCAACATGTACTAAAACATTATTAAAATCAAAAGTTGTATTTGTTAACACTAGTTAATGCCCTCTGAACAAACAATGAACAGCTGGATTTGTATTATTAATGATGATTAATAACAATTGCACTGCTCATTGTTAGTTCATGTTAGTTAATACATAATGGTAACAAATGAGACCTTACTGCAAAGTGTTACAGAGTATATTTGTGGCAAATATTGTCTGGTATTATTTGATTACTACCGATTAAAAACAAAGTGATAATATAATAAAAATGCTGGTACCTCTTCCAGCAAGACTGCAGGTTCTTTCCTTGCAATGTGTTTGGATCCAAGCAGCGCTCGATGCCTTTACTTGAATTATTCCCATGTTTTAGTGTCAGTCTGCAAACATTGAAAACACGTCAAATTAATACGATTCAGTCTATGATATCGTGTCAACAAAGATAATATGTGTATCCCTATGTGTCTACTTAGCAACTGTGTGAAATGCAAGGTAATTTATGGCATTTTATTTAATCTGATTAGAAATTTTTGCCAATAAAATATCAACAACAAAAAATATATTGACTTGATAAGCAACAATATGCAGATAGTAGCCTAAGGCAATTCAAGTGTATTTTGCACTTTCAGTATAACCCTGTTAAAAACACACTTAATATCTTAATCATGCATTAAGAAAAACACATTGCATACACCTACACTGCATATAATATGTTTAATATCACATGCATATATCATGTTTTATCACATGCAGGTTAACAGATTGACACTTACATGATTTCTACTTTGTTGCAGTTTGGTCTAATGGGGAAAATGGAGAACTCTTCAATAGTGTCCTTTCGGAGACCTTTCTTCAAATTTTCCAAACACCAGCACCTGTCCGGTACGTCAGCTAGAACTGTTAGGGAATAACAATGAAAGATTAACTTAAATGCATGATTCTTATTCTGCACAAAAATCACTCTGGCTTATGTAAAAAAAACGCAAAACGTCCAAAATATATAACAAGCACATTAAACCGTTGTTGTCTTACCTCCACTCAGCTGAATACAAACTACTGCGAGCAGCAGCAGAGGAAGGACTTTGGGTAAAAATGCCATAGCTTGTTTGCTAGTGGAAAAAAATAGATAAGAAGTGCAGAGATCAGCTCCAATGGTTTAATGAGCTTTCAAAGAAAGTAGCGAGTGCTGTCGGAGCTGTAGTGAAAGTGTGAGGAGTGAAGCCTCTACTCTGGGTTTTATAGACTATTGAGAGGGAATCCCACTCCCACATCATTTCCCAGCAGTCATGCTATTTCCTATACCCTGGAATTTCCAAAAGCTGTGCCTGTTGGAGCCAGGAGTGAGAGAGTAAGTGCAAGTGATAGAAAGAAGAGGGGGAGGGGAGGGGGAGGATAGAAATAAAATTACGACTTTTTGATTTGCAAAGTAAGATTAGACAACATTATTTATTATATATTTACAGAATATATTTTATATTTAATCAGAAAAGTAATATTTCTTCAACCTGAATGCATTTGGTCACGCCAATGAAAGTTAAAAAAAAAAGCAATGATTCAACATTCAGCAACATATTGACGCATATCAGTGTCAGAGCATGCAAACACTACTGTCTGTCTGACATGTTGTTGCACATACCTCATAATCATGACAGAAGCAATATGCCTTTGGTATTTTGGGGAGATTTTGGGGTCATTACATTAAAACTGCACATACCATATGGCAATACATTTAGTCCAGAACCTTATCTCACTCTATATATAACCTTAAAGGGTTCTGTCAGATGCTTCATATATTGAACCTTTTCGGGCTTTCCATCATGGGATCATTTTATGGATTTAGTTTTAATCAATGTTGGAGGTAACGCGTTACAAGTAACATTAGTTGCGCAATCAGATTACTTTTTTCAAGTAACTAGTAAAGTAATTAACTCATTGCTTTTAAATTTACAACAAAATATCTGAGTTACTTTTTCAATTAAAGGCACACTATGCAGTTTCCGTTTTTGTCAAACAGCGACCCCTAGAGTCACTGTGGAGTACTTGTATTTAACGTTACTGTCGTAAATACCACTCACGCAGAGCCGTCTCTGCACTCACGGCCTGATTTCCTCTTCGTTTTCTTTGTCGACTCTGCCATGATTCACGTCTGAAATGCGTGTTAGCGTCTTCCATAGAGGCTGCTTCATATGTTGTTGATGTATGTGACGTCGTGCCGTAAAGCAAGTCGTGATTCTCGCGAGATTTTGCGGGGGCGCCACCTCTCAAACCTGCATTGCTATCGCGATGATTCGCCCTACTACGAGTTCATTTACCAGTGAAACAAACTCAGAATATTACACAAACCTGCAATAATTAAATATGTTAAATAATACAAATATACTTTATATATTTAGTCTCACTTTAGTCTCATACCTTTGACAATCCAATTTCACTACTAAGTAAAGATGACTTTAGATAAACATCACATTGTCACATTTGCTATGTATATGATCCACTAGATGAAAGGAATTAAAGCAAAAGGAGTTTTAATTAACCATAACACACTAGCATAACACTAGCAACATCAACGCAAGACCAAGGACTGAAGAAACTGAGGTCTTAAATACATCGGAATGGCAATCAACAGAACAACGAACAGATGGGGACTAATAATAAGGACTAAGGAACCATAATAACAAAGAAGTGGTGAGAAAACTAGGGCTGCATCCCAATTCGCCTGTTGTACTACGCCCTAAAAGTATGTACTCTTTTTTGAGTGTGTAGCAAAAGAGTAGGCAAGCTTTGGGACATACTACTTCCTCATCTTTAACGGACAGATCTGTCGCGTGCATCCTGTCAGTAAACTGCCCTGTCAATCATCTTGTCACAGTTCAAATCCTCCATTCAATCTAATTTAATTTCCTACCATTTCGGAGAGAAATGTAGTAGCACGTTCATCTGCCAGTCGCGGGTCTTTCATGCGGAGACTCTCCTCGTGTGTTTGCAATTTGAATATAATGATGCATTTAAAAGTTAATGGCTAAACGTGTCTTTACAAAAGTTCACAATGCTGCTGCAGATGCAATATAATGTGGACAACATTGAATAAATACATTTTCGTCAGGTTAGATACTGATAATGAATCACTCAAACCCCTTTATCTAAACCTCTCTACATAACTGCCGGACTCGCTCCATGTCTGTAGTTTTTTTCAACACTTTTCACTCGTGTTTGTAGTTCTAATCGAATCCTCGTCCAACGCGCGATGGGATATGGGCAATATTAGCCGTTAGAGTGCGCATCGATCTGCACTTCGGATTCTGACCGGAAATAGTAGACCATCCGGGTGTCCGGGAACACTCATTTCAACATACTACGATTTGGGACGCACTAGTATTCTACTTTCGAATACTATTTAGGGCGGATAGTATGCGAATTGGGACGCAGCATCTGTCAAACCTAAACACAGAAGAACTAAAGCTAAACAGAATCTACATGTGACACACATTTGTGTTTTAATTTAAAGTGCGTCGAGTGTTGAACTTTGTTCTCCTGCATCTTATTCTTCTGTGATCCAGAATGACCGCACAGCTGAAGGGTTTGTTTGAGCGCCGCCCCCCACTGTACAGGCGTGGATGTGCATTTCCTTCAGCCTGAGGCTTATTCATTTCAATTTTTGTGTGAAAGGGCCTTTACATTTACAAAAAAATAGAACTTGTTTAAAAAAAAAAAAAATAAGCCCAGCCTCTTGAAGTTGACTCTCAAATGTGTGTGATGTTGAGTGGACTGAAATGACCTGTTTGTATGCGACTGATTCATGTTGCATGATTAAAAGACTATGCTAGCACAGCACAACTTGTTACTGCACTGGCATTAGCAAAGCTATCACTCATTAAACAAAGCAACATGCTTCATAATATGAGTACTGGCAGTTATCCACAACATAACCATGAGCTCTACTCTTCTGCACAATGTTACTTCAAAATAACAAACTCTTTCAAATGTCAAACATAACTCATCATCATTAAACATTAACAGATGTTTCCCTTTCACTCAAATACACATAAAATAACATTTCTTCATTTCAATGATCACTCTCCATTTATAAAGCATGCTGGGAACTAACAATTGTGTCTCTAAATAAAACTGCATAATTTAACTAATTATTTTAAAGGGGTGGTATAATGCCCTTTTCACAAGATGTAAAATAAGATTTTGATACCCCGAGAGTGTGTATGTGAAGTTTTAGCTCAAAATACCCCACAGATATTTTTATATAGCATGTTAAAATTGTTACTTTTTGAGGGTTAGCAAAAACGTACCGTTTTGTGTCTGTCCCTTTAAATGCAAATGAGCTGCTGCTCCTGGCACAGGGGGTGGAGCATCAAGAGCTCCTGTCCTTTTACCTCACACACACATGCACTGAAATTTTCAAAAACTTTTGGCCTTTTATGTTCAAACCGGAGTCACACAATGATGGAGAGACTCAAGAAGTGACAACATGTAGAAGCAACAGGACATTTCTGAATGGTTAGTTGATGAATTTATGTAGCTTATGTTGCTCCCTTTGCTTTGAACTTTGAGCATTGTAACTCTGCAGATGTTGTGTATGCTCAAACAGCAGCATTACACACTAACTAAAGTTAGAAAAGTGAAATCATAATCAAAATTCTTTCCTTAATTTTTTTTTCTCTTCAATTCAAGCCTCAAAACTGCTTAAAGGAGAAATCCAGCACAAAATGAACCTTTGGTCTAATTACACATTTTTACCTAGTCAACCGTTATCTGAGATTTGGGTAACACTTTACAATAAGGTTCATTAGTTAACATTAGTTAACTACATTAGTTAACGTTAACTAATAATGAACTGCACTTATACAGCATTTATTCATCTTTGTTAATGTTAATTTCGACATTTACTAATACTTTATTAAAATCTTGTTAACATGAGTTAATGCACTGTGAACTAACATGGACAAACAATGAACAGCTTTATTCATATTAACTAACATTAACAAAGATTCATAAATACTGTAACAAATGTATTGTTCATGTTAGTTAATACATTAAATAATGTTTAATAAATGAACCTTATTGTAAAGTGTTACCGAGATTTGTTTTCATGATTATCGAATGTAAATAGTTTTATCTCTAAAAACTCGATCAGTCGATCAACGAAACGCCGATCTAAATGCGCTGGACCATATGAGATTCTACACAGTTCAGCGCATTTAGATCGGTGTTTCGTTGATCGACTGATCGAGTCTGTTTTTCAAAGATGGCTTCTGCTTGTATACGTGAAGTTGACTGTATGTATAAAATATCTTCTTATTAAACTGTCTGGACACTGTCAAAGTTCTCAATGCTTCGGTTTGAAGGTAGGGACCCTCATTATGCTACCGTGTTAGTGTGGGGCTATTTTGAGCCTTGTTAGTGGTATTAACAAGCGATTTTTATTTGTCATTACTCTATGCCCAATATACTAGCGTTATAGGCTAAACTGTTTTTAGAGATAAAACTATTTACATTCGATAATCATGAAAACAAATCTCAGATAACGGTTGACTAGGTAACAATGTGTAATTAGACCAAAGGTTCATTTTGCGCTGGAGTTCTCCTTTAAGCAGTTTTGAGGCTTGAATTTAAAATTATTAAGTTCTTAAGAATTAAGTTCTCCTTTAAGTTTCTTCCTTTTTTTTAAAATAGTAAAATGTAGCCTATCTCTTGGTTTAATTAGTAAAATGTTCTCAATATTGTCTATACAACACTGAACCACAATTTCCTTAATAAAATATGCACATTATTTTTAATTATCACCGTAATTTTTTTAATTAAAATGACAAGACCCGTGATTAATTTTGTACACGGCAGCAAAGAATGTCCACCGGTGAAAGCTAATGCAAGATTTACACCATGCTTTGAGAAAGCGTGATGAGTAAGTTGTTTTGACCTATTTTGAATGGATGAGGCAAGAGACTGGAATGCAGAGAGAGAAAGCACATGCTGTCTTAAATTACTGTAACTCAATTGTTATTTATGTATATCCTATGCATTTAGTGGTTTATATATTTTTATCGATTTAATGCTTTCTTGCTGAATATAGGTCATTCTTTCAACAAAAAAGACCCCAAACTTTTGAACGTTAGTGGAATGAATCTAAACTGAACCAAGCTAAACCTGATTTATCCCTCATCCCATCATGCATCATCGCAATAATATACCTCTACTTGTTCATGAAAGAATTTCCCATGGCAGCGTTCAAACTGTTTCCCATTGGATGTGGGAGTGTGACCGTGGTGAAAGGATCTGAGTTGGTACGAGAAAGGTTTTGAGTTCAAACTCATGAAGCGTTCTGTTAGATGGTTTTATAAGAGTCTGTTAAACAATGACTTGTTTATTAGGTGGGAAAATTATATAGCTCACTTTTTTTTTTTTATTGCATAGAGAGATTTGTTGCAGACATCGGTCAACTTTTGCAGAGTCACTCTGAAACTTCAAATTGTTCATACGTTAATAAGATCAAGATTCCCAGAACTAAAGAAGGAGGATGCCATTGCAAAAAAAAATAAAAAATCAGGAACTGGGAAGAACGCCATTCTCTGGAAGTCATGATCAACTCATTCGCCCAGTATGCAGACTGGCTATCATTGTGTGGCCCAGAAATCCCCTTACCAGCGAAGCAGAGAATACAGAAAAGCAAAAGAGAGACAAAAAAAAAAAAAAAAATAGGAAACATGTTTGAAGATTGCGAAATAGCTTGGCTGACTAACTGCTCTGATGTTTACATTATCGGTAACTTCATCCACACACAGAGCTCTCTGCTTTTCACAGTGTGTGTTGCAGTGATTCAGTCCAGAATGATTGTGCAAGTTTTTTAAATCTGCCTGGCAGCAACACCACATTCTTTTTTGGTTAAATAAATCATGGCTAGTGTGTCTGAGAACTGCCGTGGCTTAGGGGAAATCGAAACCTAACTGGTGTTTAGTAGAACATGCTGACTGTAATTGCTTTCTTCTGTTGCTATGTGTTGTGCATAGTCATTTAATGCAAAATGATCACATTATTTTTATTATTATTTTACATTCATTAATATAGTCTACAGTTAGTCTACATTTATTCTATAGTCCATTAGCGTGTTGGGAGAAAAGCGCAATATAAATAAAATGTAACTGCACATTTACATTTGTGATAGCATAATGCTTCAAGAGCTGGTCATGTTGTCCCAATGGAAACCTGCTATTAAATGGCAAAATTTAAACAGTAAAATAAAATTGCATAACTTTTAAAATGTCATTTATTCCTGTGATGCAAAGCTGAATTTCCAGCATCATTACTCCAGTCTTCAGTGTCACATGATCCTTCAGAAATCATTCTGATATGATGATTTGATGCTCAAGAAACATTTCTGATTATTATCACTGCTGAAAACAGTTGTGCTGCTTAATATTTTTGTGAATATATAAAAAACAGGATTCTTTGATATCAGAGATATTAAAAATATAGACTTTAATGCATCAAAATGTTATGCAATAAAAATATACATTTCTTCAAATCTTACTAATAAACTTTGAACGGTAGTGTATATATACAGTATTGCGATATTTAAATGTAAAATAGCCACTGAATATGATTCGTGAAACAACAAAAGTGGAGAAGGTAACAAAAACTGTTCAACCATTTGGCTAACAGAATGTTATTCAATGTACACAACCTGATATTAATGAAACCTATTTTATAGTTGTTGGGATGCATCCCTTGTGACAACTAGCCCCTATTTCTGCTCAAAAATCACAAGATTTTATATAAACATATAGGGATTTCCCTGAAGCCAAATAGATATGTTTGGAAAAGATATGGCACATTATATGAGACCCTAAAGAGACATGGTGATGGAAAATACAATATTTCAATGCTTTTGCGTTCTCTCGCAATTATATAGTTGGGTAATTATATTGTATATAATTTGAGGGTATCTGCATATCAATATGCGGGCTATGACATCACTTTTGCCTTTTACTTTCACTTTCTAATTCGCAATCTCGTGTACTCTATGTAAAGAGCAGCGGTACTGACCACTCATTTCACAAGTTAAAATAGTTGTCAAGAATGCTCAGGATCTGTTGTGCAACTCTGCCATCGTCCTGTCAGTCATCTCTCTTTATATCTTCATGTGCTAACTGAAATCTGATGTAATGTAACCGACTACCGCAGCAAGCCGAACCATGTCCCTTTAGGGCCTCCGTAGAATGCATTATTCATTTTCCGTTGCCTTCCCAAAACCGGATTTAAGCTTCGGGCACATCCCTATTAAAATGAAAATAATTCATTGCAACCGTTATGATTAATGCAGCATTCGGCTGCATGTGACTACTCATCATATCATGCACCCGTCTTCCGGTCTGGTGTGAGCGAGTGTCGCCCCGCCGTGTCGCGCTTGTGCGAACAGCCAGTCCAGAGGCTCCTGATTTGAACTGTCCGGGCCCTTCGAGTCTGTCAAGGTTAGTGATTCGTTGTCAGGTCCCAGGGCTTGTGTGCCAGTGACATGCTGGGGACTTTGGCCATGCGTAGCGGTGGCAGACGGGAGCCCTGGAGGGGCCCGCTGAGAGGGTAGGTCGGTTGGGACAGCTCTCGGATGGAGTCCATGCACTCATCCAGACTCTGCTGAAGCTCGCTCTCCTGGAGCTCTGCGATCGTTGGGAGGAGATCCACCGAGGTCAGCCGCCTCCTGGGCTTCATGCTGGAACTGAGAGAGCGTGGCAAACAAACACTGGATTCAAGCCTGGTTTATTATCATTTCATTACTATAAAAATTAAACCATGAGAAGAACGTGTTAATAACATTCCTCTAACATTAGGATTTCGTTTCCTGAGCTTGATCAGCTGTGAATCGAAGATCCGTATCATCAGGAGATTTATTTGAAATGTTTCCAGGTTGTTAGGATTTCAAGGCCTGTTATCATTGTGTTTTTCTGCAAGTTTGATTTTGCCACATTAGCCGCGTTTCCATCGAAATTACCCAGAACAATTTGTCCCAGGAACTTTTTTTCCCCCATACCTGTTGCTGCGTTTCCACCGCATCGTGAAGATTATGCAGATTAGTCTGGTGACGTATAGTGCCTGCGCGCTACTTTACAGTTCCCGCTGAATTTCATTCTCTGAATTTAAGCTTAAAAAAGCCTCGTCGTCAGTCCATCTGTCGTATTCGTTTCTAAACTCCATTGTTGATTCGAATAGCGAACAACTGTTACTGCACGCTCCGTAACAGACTTTTAAAAATGGTATCAAAATGCGGCATGAACTCAACCAATCCGCATGTTCAGCGCCCAAGTCCCACCCCTGAAAATTCCCGATCTTTGAAAGAGCACTACCTCACGAGCAGGGACTTTCTGAGGGGGGGATATTTACCCGGAACTGGAAACACACAGAGTACCACCCCAAAGTCCCTATAGTTCCTGGGGGAAGTTCCTGCGGTGGAAACCCGGCTATTGTTTCTCTTTAATCAACTGCTAAGATTAGGAGAAACCAGGAGCGACTGTAGCTGACTGATTTAATCCCAAACCAGCCCGAGTGATTATAACATTTAATCAGCACATGCTCACTAAATTAAAGTCTTTACGCAAGAAGACAGCATGATTTTTATGGACATTTTGGATATCCACTATTTTTTTCCCTGCTATTTAAAGTTAAAATGCCTTTGAATTTTAAATAATAAGGATTTTATCTCTTAACTGTTGTGAATGATAGAATTTCATATTCTCTATAAGACTGTTTAAGTTGATCATCTGTTAATTGTATAATGTGTGTGTTTAGATATGTAATATACATATTTTAACACGATGCATATATTATAGTTTTGCTTACATATCTTTTTATATACATGTAAATATTTTTTATATTTATAAAATAGTTACTATTTGTATAATCAATAAGTTATGACAACATATGTTTTTTACATTGCTTTAACTCATCAAAATAAGTTAAGCAATAAAAAAAATTATAAGTTACAAGATTCAACTCATTTTTAAGTCGATCTTAGGTAATTAAGTTGCAATGACTTAGACATTCAAGTTAATTGTACTTAAAAAAAATTAAAGCAGCAACTTTTTTTTTACAGTGAAATAAAATATCTTAAAATGTATAATCGTATACTATATACAGTACCGGTCAAAAGTTTGGAAACAATACTATTTTTATTGTTTTTGAAAGTCTCTTACGTTCATTAAGCCCGCATTTATTTGATCAAGAATACAGAATAAAAAACAGTAACATTGTGAAATACTTTTACAATTGAAAATAATAAAATATTTGAATATACTTTAAAATATAATTTATTTCTGTGATGCAAAGCTGATTTTTCAGCATCATTACTCCAGTCTTCAGTGTCACATGATCCATCAGAAATCATTCTAATGCATTCTAATGTGTATTAAAATACATCTTAACATGTATAATCTTACACTACAACAATAATAAAAAAATTAAAATATATATATATTACTAGATGTTATTAGGTTGTCTAGGAGAATAATTCCCTGTAAAGGCTCACCTGTATAAATGTATATCTTGAGTGTAAGTCCAGATCTCTGGCCAGAGCAGCTTCACGAGCAGGTAAGTGTGTCTTGTGTTCTGCTGAGGATTTTACACGTATGGTGACTTTAAATCCTCTGGCATCAAGAGCAAATGTACTAAAAATAAGCAAAGGAAACCCAAGGCTTTAGTGTGTGTGCGTGTGTATTTTTAACATCAATTGTTACCTGCATGTTATACAACCCTCTAATCCGTATTTTACATTGTATTTCACTTATATAATTCGTTTTTGTATGACATTCGCTTCTCTGATTTGCATTTCACTCCACTTCATACACTTCATACATGTATCAGTACAAGAAGTGTTGTGCAGTATTTGTTGAGTCTTTAATCTTTAGGTTTGTTTTGAGTCTTTTTCTTCATTGACATTTGACTGAACCTCTCTGGACTCCTAGTTAGCCTACTTTAGTTTTAACAAGAACAATTTAATATTTCTTTATTTTTCTTCATGATTCACTGAAGATGATTGCGAAACTCACTCCTGAATTTGTGCCATCTTTATTTCATCATCTAGACATATTCCCACAGAGCAAACAATAGATCCATGGTTCGGATGTTTAAAAGACATAGCCGTATGACTGTTATCTATTCGAGTCGCTGCTATATTCCTTCAGGGTTTTAACAATACATGTTATTACATGTAGTTCAGGTTACTGTGTGAATTAAAAGACTTCTCACACCTAAGACTCAGAGAAAACATTTTATGAGCATTTGATCCTTTCATGTGTTGTGACAAGTAGCCTAGCCTACAATATGAGAGACACGATCAAAATGAAAGTGGCTATGCCTATATTTCCATAATAATCGCCTTGTATTGACAATATGTGGAAAATAACGAAAACTATGAAAATACTGTGTAGACTGTTTTTTTATGTGAAGGACTAGAGATGTTTTGCTGGGAAAATCATAAGGGTGTGACGGTATGCGCGCTCCCGGGAATACTCTGACTCTCTCTTCCGTGACCTTGTTTTATAGTCTATGTCCATGACACATGAAACAAATACTTTTAGCCTACAATGTTCACGCCGAAAGATTGTATAGGCCTATTACTGTAGCCTATGTGTCGTGAAAAGAAAATGGATTGATTCAAACTATAGCCATATAGCCAATAGGTGAAACTCGAAACATTTTAATATCGTGCAAAAGTATTTATTTCAGTAATTCATCTTAAAAAGTGAAACTAATATATTATATATAATCATTACATGCAAAGTTAGATATTTCAAGCCTTTATTTGTTATAATTTTGATGATTATGGTTTACAGCTTATGAAAACCCCAAATTCAAAATTAGAATATTGTCTGTAAAAATATCTGTAGGCTAAGCCATAATCATCAAAATTATAACAAATAAAGGCTTGAATAACTCACTTTGCGTGTAATGAGTCTATATAATATATTAGATTCACCTTTTAAGTTGAATTAGGCTACTGAAATAAATTAACTTTTGCAGGATTCCAATTTTTCGAGTTTCACCACATAACCTTAGCCTGGGTTTCCCCAGACTGCCTTTGCGCAGCGCGATTTTATTCTCGCTGAAAGGCAGTCTGGAAACCATGGACCTGATTTTCGCCTCGTTTAGGGAACCAATCACAGAACGGGGAGGGAGCAGCAAGACGATGACGACATCTATGCGACACAACTAAGCAGTTTGTTTATGGATTCAACATGGCAGCAGACGCGAAGCTACCTTTTGATGCAGCCTTAGATATTGTTCTAAGTAGTTTAGAACGCAAGTTTATTTAGAAAAAAGAGCAGTTTTTGGCGTCAGCTTTTGGCGTCTCTACATACGTCATCTGGTATAATGGAAACGATTGGTTATGAGCTACGTACAGGCGCATTTGATAGACATTCTTAGCACCCAATAAACGGCGCCGGGCATTCGTAAACCACGCCTCAAATACGAGAAAAAGCGCATGTGGTTCCCAGACCCAAGTCTCAACGAGAATTGGGTCTGGCGTTAGCCAGGCTAACATAACCTAGTCTCAAATCTACTTTAATCAAACTATCAAAACTGTGCTTTTACCTCATCTGTCGACATGATGCAGTTGAATCGCAGAGCTGGTGCAAACATATCCACATCGCTATGATCGGATGCTTTCTTTGCGTTAATTCTCACCGCAGTCATTTTTGTTGTAGCCTAGCCTGTTTTTTTTTTGTTTGTTTGTTTGTTTTTGTTTTGTTTTGTTTTAGCGTGCACGCAGCACATATTTACATATTCATCTGAACGTCAGCGGGGGGGTTGTTAACAGAAGATGGAAAGGTATTTCAAACTTCTTTTTACTTTTAAGCAAAGAACGAAAAATAACTTCATAATACGGTGATTATAACGGGGCATTGAATCACGTTCAAAATCCTGTAAATTATGTGCGCGCGCGAACGTCCACTGGTGTCGCTAAAGGCTTTCTGAATCTATTGTCACTGCTCGTGGTCTTCAGGAAAATGTGAATGAAATTAATACAGCCTACTCAAAACTCATGATAATTAGTTATCCAGTGTATTTTTATTGATATTATATTGACTTATAATATAACAAATTCAACTACATTTTACTTATAGTTTTACATTTTAAATCTGGGATTAGTCATTTGATTAAAAACAATTATTGAATGAATTATTTTTGTTTTTAAAAACAGTGTAACTCTTGAAAACACATCTATACTATTTCATTGTTTAATGCTAGAATGCATTTGGGTGGAATTTATTTTGTTATTTTTACATAATTGTACTAAATTAACACTTTTAACCAGATAGTGTTCATTTAATATACTTACATTCATATTTATTTTTTCTGTTATATTTATTTATTATTTAAATATTTTTTACTAAGTATTGTAGTTTATTTGCAAGCTTTTTTAAATGCATTCTGTTGAACTGCAAGTTATATAACTGGATAATTAAATACTGTGAGTCAAATGGCACATCTATGTACAGGAGTTAAACTCAATAGTGCTCAGTCACAAACATAAGAACAGGGAATGCTGCCCTTATCTCTGAGTCAGAAATGAGGCCGGGAAAGGAAACAAGTTCTTGATTAGACCATTCATGAAGAAAGCTCTCAAAGTACTATGCATCACATGGAGAAATATTCCGCGACAGGAAAGGAAGCAGCCCGATGATTAATGCATGACACTCGGTATTGACACTTAAGACATGACGTCACTCGACATGCTAGACCATATTGAGACCTCTGACTGTGTCTTCTGGTAAAGGATCACGAGACATGCGAAGAATTAGAATTTCTGGAATTCTGTGGAAATGCACTGACCTCAAGTCTCTGATACTTCTCCACAACGGTAGATTATATGAAGATGCAGTCAGCAGATGCGCAGACATATCCGGACTGTATACTTCTGGGGATTTACAGCTGACCGTAGTGCTCATATAATTCAGCTCTACGGAAGTGTAAAAATGTTTCATGGAGAGGCTTGTTCAACACACACTTGCAAGGAAAAGTTAACTCATGCTTACTTGTCACAGTTATAATATGCTCAGATTTGGTTTTGTTTTCTATCAGTCTGTTCAGTCACCTGTTTTCTTGTTTTCCTTAGTTCTCCATCTCCCGCCACTAATCAGTTTCCATATATTCATTTGTTCATCTCAGCTGTTTATAATTTAGTTAAATCACCATGTGTATTAAGTCACTGTCATCGTGTTTGGTGTTTGTGCACGGCACACTGTTTAAAGTGGTTGGCTTATGTTTAATAAAGACTGTTGTTATTTATACCTTTTTCTTCATCATTGGACTTAAACCGCTACTGCTGAATCACTAAAACTTCACTCTCAGGCCGCTATTCAACTATTAAATCCAGAGAATTCAAGGCTAAGTGTTTACGGTTGAAATTAAACATCTTGATTTAACAATAACATAATGTGATATAACATAACCAATTTTCCAAACCGCTTGTTTTGTATAGGGTCGCTGGGATGGAACCAATATCATACCTTCCAAAAGAAGTTAATGAGTAACCAACTTTTTAGTTACAATACTGATTTAATTCAGATACAACAGTTGCATTTCTCTGAACTCACACCGCCGTTCCTAAATCAGTTTTTGAAAGAATTGTTTGAGTTAATGAAACGCTTGTTTCATTCTTTAATGAATGCAGGTTTTTGATTAAATCGGTTGGAATGATGTTGCACTCTGAACGAACCAGCGTTTGAGAGCGAATCAGTTCCTGTTTTTGAACTAATTGACCTATGGCTAAGCCACGCCCCCAAACGTGATGAGCCAATCACAGTGCGCATAGCTAACCCAATACACTCGGACATTCTCTGCTTCCACGTCCATTGAAATGCATTGCAGTTAGTCAGTTTTCATTGGTTTTTATATGTTTTTTCTTGTCATTTTAAGTTTAAAATGGTCAAACGGTGTGCATGGGGTACATGCAACTCCGACACTAGGTATCCCGAGAGGCTGGGCGACGGTGTGTATTTTTTACCCTTTCCCAAGCCACATCTCAACCGAGATAAGTGTCTGCTCTGGATTAAAGGACAAGTTCGGTAGCCCTGTTTACAGATCGTATCTGATGAAATAGAACGGTTAAGATAAAAATTTGGACACATGCTCCTGTCCCGAGAATTTTAGGTTTATTTCTTTAGGTACTTTAAGTGTAAAATACCGAACTTGTCCTTTAAGTTATGCAGTAGACCACAACACCAACTAAACGTGGATAAATTAAACAAGGATGTCTACATCTGTTCTAAGGAAAGTCAAAAACGTATACTTGAACGTTATCTTTAACATCTCTAACCTAACGTTAGGCTAACGTTAGCCTAACATTAGAAAACGGTAATGTTAGCTTCTAGCTGCGTTGTACATCATGTCACTTAGCTTCATTAACGTATCTGTAAATAACCGAGATAACAAATGTTAGCAATGTTGTGCTGAATGATTCATGTAAATACTGTAGCACCAAACTAACGGAGAGGTAGGCTACTCTCGGTAAAGATGCTAAAAAGGCTTGTCCTGGAAACGTATGCAACTTAGACCTATCCTGTACATATTTATTTTGATCATGAACCATTAATTACATTGAAGCACAACATTTTTTGCGGTTTATCACGTTTACACTGTGACCTGTAAATTTTTGCCTGGAGCTGAAGCTTTTCATTGACCTTCTCAACAATAAAATTATTAATATAACCCGCCAATGCATAGTTAAGGCCCTTTTGGTGACTTCGAGATGATATATAATCTTTCTGTCTCCAAAAATCATCAATTGCCTCCTGTGAAATGTCTCCTACTGTGACAGCTGCCATAGCGCCGGTCACCGAATGTTGACTGTTTGTCCGAGTGAGTGGAGGGGGCGTGGCTTAGCCATAGGTCAATTACTTGAATTAATGATTTAGGCCAATAGACCGTCACTTGCTGCAACTTACTGGCTTAAAGTCCGCATGAAACAGAAGTTGTGAGTGTTTTCTTCCCTATAGTGATGTATATCCAAATGAAATGGCTTTTCAAGCAGGAAAAAATGTGATACGGGAATTGATTTTGTCCATTGGAAAGTGGGTGGTTGTTGTTTGCTATTGGTGTGATGTCATGTGAGTGACAGGTTGATCCCGCCCTCGCACCAGTAAACGCATCATCCGAGAAGAGATGTCGTCGCAAGAAGGGGAGCTGTTTTGATTAAAGATTTCGAGGGCACATGAATTAAAAATGATCATTTATAATAAATACTGCAATATTCCATAAAAAGATAGCAAGAATGGTTGATGCTGTAATTGATTTCACGGTGACTTTAACCATGTAAACGGCCAAGCAGAATGATACAAACAGTGATATATCAGCACTCTCAGAAAGCTTCTCATCAGATTTGAGGACCGGAAGTAATCTTTCTATGAAATATGATAGTATACAATTCTAATTATGACATATAAACATACACTCTAAAAAATGCTGGGTTGTTTCAACCCAATTTTGGGTAAAATATGGACAAACCCAAACGTTGGGTTAAAAATGTAATTTAAAAATTGAACCCCACGGGTGGGTTTGTCCATATTTGACCCAAAATTCGCATTTAAATTGTATGCATGTAAAACATGATTGCTGATTTAAAGAAGGCTAGAAAACAACCTAGAGGGAGGAGAAGAAAATGGAGGAGTTGGAGGGAAAGCCTTTTATCTTCGCCATGTGGAATTGTCTAAACCTGGAACATTCAAATGGACAAATCAGTAGAGCAGAGAATACATATATAGAATATAAATATTACATGAAGCAGCCAGCAACATACGAACACGTCAATCCACAGGCTTTGATCTCCGTCTGCAGCTTTGTAGGAACAGAGATACCAAACGCTTTTGCTTCGACAGATTCATCTGTAACCAAAGGAAGGAATACTTCTGATTTTATTCCAGTCACCACGGTCCAGACTCCAACTGCGCAGAAAGAGATTTGGTTTCTGAGACACCATTAGACATGAAACAGCCGCTGCTGTAATTGCGTGTTTATGTGTTTCCTCCACAGGCGTTTGATGCGCAGATGACATGAACTTGCTCTCTGTTTACCTAAACAACATTAATAATCACAGACGGACAACATGGCTGCTTCTGCAATGGATACTTCACGTCTACAGCTGGATTTACTTGAGCAGGTTTATTTAGCCTAATGAGCAAGAGTGAAAAGTTCAGCCTAACTTAAGAACAATGATACTGTACTTCAAAATAAAACTTTAGGTAGTTATAAAACACTAGTGTAAAATCCATGCTGAGCTGAACTTTTTTTCTGTAAATGTGCGAGACTAGCACATTTGCAATACAATAGTGTATAATTAAGACAATTGCCTACATTAAAATAATATGGTAAGAAATACTAATTTGCTATATCAAATATCAACCTGTTTTGTACAAAGAACTGAAAGCAGTAAGGTTTGTTGGTGCGATTTTTTTGACGTTTTTTTCTTATGGTCACCAAGGCTGCATTTATATGATCAAAAATACAGTAAAAACTGTAAAGTTAATTATATTTTTGCAGTTTCAAATAACTGTTTTCTACATTTTAAAATATATTCAAATAATTTAATCCTGTGATGCAAAGCTTAATTTTCAGTCTTCAGTGTCACATGAGAAATCAATTTAAAGGGGTGGTTGATTATGATTTGACTTTTCGAACTTTAGTTAGTGTGTAATGTTGCTGGTTGAGCATAAACAACATCTGCAAAGTTACAACGCTCAAAATTCAAAGCAAAGGGAGATATTTGCTTTTAAAGAAATCGATTTTTAAGGACTACTGGTAGGGACTACAAGACAAGTTAGTGACATCATTAACCATAAAATTTACATAAACCCCGCCCCCGGGAACACGCAGTCCATGTTGAGAACTGGAAGATGTGTTGTGAGCACATTTGTGAGTCAGCTCAAGCTGTCGCCATCTGTCTTTTCACGTGCAAAACAGTGTGTTACACAAATGCAACAGCATGTCACTCTGTAGGCATCTACAGTTTCCACACGAGCGATATAGATTATCATGACAGAATATGCTAATTGAAGATAGTTAACTCCACATCAGCAACATAAATTCATCAACTAACCATTCAGAAACGTCCTGTTGCATTCTACATGTTGTCACTTCTTCTTGAGTCTCTCCATCATTGTGTGACTCCAGTTTAAACATAAAAGGCAGAACAGTTTCTGTCATTTTAGTCTGTGTCTGTGAGGTAATCATAGCTGTTAACACACATGAGCTCATGAAGCTCCGCCCTCTGAGCAGCAGCTAATTTGCATTTAAAGGGACACACTAAACGACGCATTTTTACTGACCCTCAAAAAGGGACAATTTTAACATGCTGTAAAAAAATATATGTGGGGTATTTTGAGCTAAACCTTCACATACACACTCTGGGGACATCAGAGATTTATTTTACATATTGCAAAAAATGGGCATTATACCACCCCTTTAACATTCTGATTTTCTGCTCAAGGAACATTTTTGAGCATTAATGTTGAAAACAGTTGTTCTGATTCATATTTTTGTGGAAACCTCTTTTTTTCAGAATTCTTAAATACAATGTTCAAAAGAAAATAATTAATTTAAAATATAAATGTTTTGTAACAGGTAAGGCCTAAGACTTTACAATAAGGTTCTATTTGTTAAATTAGTGAACTACTTTATTAACATGAACTACCAATTAAAAGTACTTCTATGGCATTTATTAAGATGAATTCATATTAGTTCAAACATTTACTAATACATTATTCAAATCAAAAGTTGTGTCTGTTAATAATATTTAACGGAACTGAGCTAACATGAACTAACAGTGCAAAGAGGAATAAATACAGTACAAATATGTTGCTTATTATTTGTTAATGTTGATGCATTAACTAATGAGATCTTATTGTAAAGTGTTACCTTGTCTCATAACTATATACACTTTTTTATCATTTGTAATATTTATACTATTATATAAATTATGAATTTATTATTCTCTTTGACTTGAGAAACATGACTACTGTCATAAAGACATGAACAAATAAAGTGTTAACATCATCCAGATGTTCACGGTCTCTTCCATGGAACTGAGTGTGTTAGCCCTCAAGTATGCTTGGACTGGACAGTTTTGGAGTGGGATTCATAAGAGCTCATCTCCCCAAGAGCTCATCTCCCCAAGAGAAGCATTATGTTGTCAGCTGCCAGGCGTGTCGTAAATAAGCAAGTTTAGGCTGTTCTTGGATCAAGTTCAGGCCAGGGGTTTTGTTTAATCCTAAAACCTTTAATAAATAGTTTTATAACAGTAGAGCATCAAAATCCTTTACTATCTCAATTATGTACGTTTAGCAACTGTATACTTTTCAGGCCTGTGTGAAGATAGCCCTATGTATAAAATGTAGTTTAGCCTATATCCCGTGACTTTTCCCGTCATTCCCTTAGATTAGGCTATTTGTGGAATTAAAGCAGTCCCCAGAAAGATTAGGGTTGTGTCTAATTTAGGAGTCCTAGTTACTGAAAATAAGGCCTGACCTGGGATTATCCTCAGTTCTGTGATAAATCTGGAAAGGGCAGTTCAAAAGATTGCCATGTGACCTTTCACTTTGTTTACAATCGGATGTTGTGTAAATGATTACAAAAGGTTATTACTTTTCTCACTTCAGTCAAGTTGGAGAGTCGTGTTTAAAAACCAAATCATTATTTTCAAAGCCACACTGCCATCTAGTGACAACAGGGAAGTCCCGAACACATCAAATGCCTTTTTGTTCAGACTATTAAACACCTTGTTCAACTATCTTACAATCAAGACAAATATGGTCAGGTGACCTTTGATATCTATTGGAATTTAGAACTGATTCCACTGCTAAAGGTCTAGTTCTCTGTAAGGCCTTCATTAACCCCCTGGAGTTGGATGGATGGATGGATGGATGGATGGATGGATGGATGGATGGATGGATGGATGGATGGATGGATGGATGGATGGATGGATGGATGGATGGATGCGCTTTTTTGGGCTTCAATATCCAGGGTACCATTCACTCCCATTGGAAAAGGTTGAAAAAAAAACTCCCAAAAATCCCAAACTTGGAAGAGCCAGGATATTTTAAAATATAACTTCAATTGTCTTTATCTGAAAGAAGAAAGTCATGTACACCTAGGATGGCTTGAGGGTGAGTAAATTATGGGATTTTTGGGTGAACTAACCCTTTAAATAGAGCAGTGGTTCTCTCAACCAAGAGAGAGAGAACGAGAGAGGCAGTTCATTCAAATATAATTATTAATACATTTCGGTATAGGTACATTAATTAACCACAATTTATTTTATGATTCCAGAAGTTTCCAGAAATGTATTTTTTAATAAAAAAAAAAAAAATCTTAAAGTAAAGTTTAAAATGCTGTTTAAGCCATATTTAAGTTTTTAAAATACTGTCACTAGGTGGCAATGTTGCGTATTACTGCTTAATATTTTGGTCTCGAACCGGAGTCTATGCTTTTGATGCATGAAGTATAAAATAATCCAGTCTTCATTGGGAACAATTTAATAAAGTATGCATACTGAACTATAATTGACTCAAAATTATGACTAAGCTAAAAAAAAATCTAACCTAAATCTAATCTAAACTATCTAACTAAATTTCGAAGATTCCAGGTGAAGGTGAGAAAAATAAATGTAAACACGATGGAGATGAGAGAGTTGGCATGATAAATTCATAACGTTTGATAAATCCACAGCACTCGAGATAATAAAATATCCATAAGCTGAGACAGGGCTGACGGTGATTCAGTCTTTCCGTTCAGTGTGTTACTTATATGCAATAACAAATGCCAACAATTCCAATAATGAAAAATGTCTCAGGATAAAAATCAATTCTCAGCTAAATGCTATAGGCTATGCAGGACAATTGAAAGTATGCTATTCTTGTTACGATTTTATTCTTCTTCTTTTTTTTCTCACAGTGCAATTTAGATCATCACATATGATCACGTAGCCTAGCCTAGTAAACTATTACTTTGGCCAACAATGTTTTCATTGTAATATTGTAATGTAAAATAAATAATAAATAAAACTCTTGTCCTGATAATATAGTAGCCTACATAATTGTAGTTAAAAGCTTGATTATTTAATGCACTTTAATTGTTTGTCTCTGAAAAACTTTTGACTCAAAAAGAACACACTGGAAAACTTTCCAAACCAGCCTTCATATGTCTGGTTGACTAATTTGCCTAGTTTAACAAAGAACAAATAAGGGAGTAGCATTTTAAAATATTGAATATAATGGGGGAAATATATTTTGTTTAAAACATCAAATAGGCTATATGTTAGATGAGACATTAATAATAATTGAATTGCAAATGATACTTGACAAATTGTAGTCTAACGATTCCATCTTTCGAGTCAAACGTATATTTAATCATTTAATTTAAATGTCACTTGCTTTAAAACACCTTTTTTATCCTCGTAAAGCGCATGACTCTTTTTGCTACACACCTGACAAAATCGGCTACTGCCATTTCCATTAACATAGATCACCCCACAGATGCTCCGCGTAATTGTGAATATCATGTTTAATAGGAATTTGTCACATTGATCAGCCAGTTATGTGCTGCGATGCGGCTGACATCATACAGCGGCGACGCGACGCGGGTGCGCTTCAGTGATTCACACGCGCGCGCGCACCCACACACCGCCATAATAACAGCTAAAGCTCCGTCAGCATCAGCACCATCAAGACAACCGCAGGGAAACCAGTGAGTATCTGTATTTCATCATTCATTTTCCGACTAAAGACAAATTTTAGGCTGTATTATTCGATGTCCATCGATGCCTGTGTCGTTTCTAAACGGCTGATATTAGAAAAGAGAATTTATTCCGTTAATTAATTTCCCAATCGAAATTATTTTTAGTGCCTCGTAAGAATCAAAAACATCCATCATTATCCTGAGGAATAATATCTCCGTGAACGCGCAGCTGTTGCGTATGGTCCATCGTGAGCGCTTAATGCGTGTGATGAATTAGGCCTACAAATCGCGTTTCAAGCTTCCGTTTGTCCTGAATGTATGCTAGGTCGTCGATTGTAGTGTTGTTTATGGTTTGACGAGCTTTCGGTGCTGCTGGTCTGTGCCCAAACCACGGGTTGGACACACACACACACACACGTATGCTGATGTGTGTTACATGTTGAGCATCTCGGATAACCTTGGAAGAGCCAATACAATCTGGCTATTCCGTGGCCTGCATTACGTGCAGTGTTTGTGTCAAACATCAGTTTGCTTATTTGAATACAGTTTCAAATGTAGCAGTAGTGCGTTATCTTAAGAACATGGGTGTTAACAATGATGAAAATTATGTCTTTTCAGCAATCCATACTTATATTTTAAATATGATAAATGATACATTTAAATTGGGAAAAACGTTAATTGATTGATCTATGGAATATGTTTGGCCCCCATTTGCAAAGTATGGTTTACATAAACAGGGTATATTTGATGCACAGTCTATTCTTCCTCACTAAATGTCTCATAAAAAAAAAACAATAACGATTCACTTTTTTTGTATGTCCCTTTCATATCAACATTTTTGGCTTGATTAATCTCTAATGAACCACATTAAAGAGCTAAATCTGATCTAATATACAATCTTTACTTAATTCGCTCCAAAATATTTGTACTTAATAATTGAACTTATGGGAATGGCATATAGGGGCTACCATGCCTGATCACAGCTAGCTTTGTATTGGCAAATGTGGAAAATTGCAAAATGGTTTAATATAGACTGACATTTCCATCCATCACTAGTGGTTATTGTGTTTATGTGTTTTGTATTCTGTAGAGAGCTCTATAATAGCCTATTAGGACGGAAGAAGATAATGAGAGAGAGGTAGTTTTCCTCAGTCAGCTAATGAGTAAGACATGAGTGTGTGTGTGTAACTGTTGGTGAAATATCACAGTCGTAAGTGTGTGTGCATGCGCACTGAGTCATAATGAGATGAAGAGAGATTCACAGTAACTGAGTAACAGCATCACAGCAGACCCCTCAGACACAGACTTAATGGAGAGATATTATTTACTGCTAAATGGAGAACATCAACCAACAACAGATGCAGAAAGTTATGCTCTTAATATATATATATATATATATATATATACACTGAGCGTCCAAAACCAGATGCAATGTAATGAAAAAATATGACACTAATGCCAAAAAAACCCGCAAGGAAATTGTGTAAGTATTCGGTTGGATATTTTACTGTAAACACTGGGTTCATTTGCAATTATTATTATTTTTTTCAAATATATTATCTAATTGTGTGTGTTCTTTTCAGAAATGGTGAAACTAGGCAGTAACCTGGCGGAAAAGGTGACGAGACAGCCGTCGGTTGAGGACGGTTTCGACAACATCCCCCTCATCACTCCGCTGGAGGTCGGACAGTTACAGCAGCCGTTCCCTGATAAGGTAATTACCGTTCATGCATTAGAGAGCAGAACCCACACATAGAGCCATATGAAAGACAGCAACACACCTCTGTTATTCATTACTCTACACAGAACTTCATTAAGAGGAAGAATGTCATAGGAAGCCGGAGGTGGACCGGCAGACATCCAGTATCGCTGATACCATCAAAGACAAGCTAGAAACCACCCTGTTAGATCCTAGCGGATAGCCTGGCATGAAAGAAAGAGCGCATGTGGCACCATCAAGATTCATTGTCACCGAGTATGATACACTTTGTCACTGAACGGCTTCGCAAACCATCTGATCTTGCAAACGCACGCACGCACGCTCATGTCAGGACTCTCACAGATGGCTTGTATCTATTCTTAGCTCTGCAGGAGGCTAGTGCAACGGGTGGAAACGCACAGCAGAGTTTGGATTTAACTTTGCAATGACTCATCTAAAAGATGACAAATGATATAGTAGCAGGAGCTCTCTGCATTTGTAGTGTGCTGAAGTAACATCCTGTGCATCCTACAACACCGGCTCACTGGGAAAATGTGCCGCTGGTTAAATTTTTGTGAAATTCCCCCAAAAAATTACCAGTACATATATACATACAATTCACTTCAGTTTCCAGCTGAATCAAAAAGTAGTGGCAGTAAAACACCAATGACTTTAATTTTTTATAAAAAAAATTTTTACGATTATTGATTGATGAATACTTATTTTCACATGGTTTCTTGCAGAATACTATGTTAAAGGGTACTCTCTCGCCAAATTGCAACCTAGGCTCTTTTTGTTAATCTACCCGCGTCAGACATTCGTGTAAAAGCATAATTAGAATGGAAACGCCACTTTTAAGTTTGACCGTATTTTCGTTTTCGGTCAAAATGCCTTTTGAATGGGAGTGCTAGGGGCACTACAACGATACCATCAAAATCGCTATTTTTAAAACACTAAGGCGGCTCGACACACCAAAACTGTGCTTGAAGTGTCACCAGCGGCTCTACATATGAACTCCAGCATTGACTACATTGTTTGTGTACACAGAGTTTACTAAAAAGAAAGGGTTTCTACGACTCCCTTTATCAGTTAGTGTTTCCGGTGGCTGGAATTTTGTCAGGCAAAAGTAGTCGATCTCCGAATGAATGCAACGTAATGAACTGACTCCATATGAGGAAATGTCATGAACTTGTAATTCCAATGAAAACCAAGATAACTTACACACTTAGAATATCTCATGGAAACCAGCTTTAGGAGCTTTCCATCTTTACTCTCCTCATGTTACGTTGCATTCGGAGATCGACTACTTTTGACTGACCATTTAACTCATCCACTCAAATGAATGAATGATAAATTTGGCTTGGTTGGGATGTAATGTTGACTCTACTTTGGCTTTTCAATAATTGTTTTTGACTCCTTGTGTGCCAGTCACAAGATGGTAGACGATCTCAATCCACCTTAACCCAGTCAAGAACATGATAGCTGGTTGACAAGCTAGAAACCAGCGGTGACATTGGAAAACACAGCTACTCGCTTCAGCCGGTTTTCCATCAGGGTTTCTAATGCCTTCTATGAAAGCAGCGAACCCATTCTTGCGGTTTCTGCCCAGCCCCCTCTCATTCTCTTCATTATGTGGACTTTTAATAGTTCATTCTTTCTCTCTGACTCTATAGGTGATTGTGAAAACCACAACAGAGTATCAGCTGAAGGAGAAGAAGAGGAAGATGTACGTGCCCAGCATCAAGAAGCTCAACATAAACCTTTATGATGAGATGTCAGAGAAGCTCAAGGTAAAGCAGTCCCACACATTTGTCTCTTTGTTTGTGAGGGCAATGCAAAAAAATGTGAATACAAATAAAAATGGAAGGCATGAGTTGATGTGTGAGTGTCTGTTTTCCAGCTGACTGGGCTGATCATTGTTACCTTGGCGTTCCTGGCGTGTCTGCTGCTGTTGGTCATGTATAAAGCGCTGTGGTACGATCAGCTCGGCTGCCCCGAGGGCTTCGTTCTCCAGGTAAACACGCTAGCTCTGTCCCTGCAGATCGAGATCATCCGTGCTCTGCTTTAGAAACCATTTTTGGTCCGAAATGTAGCTGAAAGATCACACGCTTCGTCGAGGTAATGTCGGCACTAGCCTGTGGTCGCCTCCCATATGAAATCTCAACATTATTTTTTATTTTTTTACCTTAGATACTGAACGCATCCGGCTTTTTCACTCTCAGGGAAGCGTCTTAGAATGGCGGTATTCACTAGTAACACTAGGCTAAAATCCGCTAGGCTAGGTTTTGGAGCAGAGCGATTAAGTATTAACTGAACCTTTAGTTCGTGTGATATTCGTTTAACATTATTTTGTTCACAGCTCAGCAAAGCTTAGTCTTCTTCAGACGGCATCTAAAGCTGCGTCGGAGTGTGAGAATGTCTTTAATTAGTCTGAAGCCTGACTAAACTGTGATTAAGGCCTGCAGGGGTTTCCACCTCTCCCCTTTGATGCAGATGCCACTGCTGTAATTAGCGTGCCACACTAATGTAGCGTTGCTAACTTGAAGAGCGGGAAAATTGCCTCTTGTTAAGATGGAATGAGGTTTATGGAAGCTTTGGCATGTTGACGTCTCTTGATTGACGCCTTTCGGTCACAAAACGCCTTGTTTTCTATTATTTTGCTGTGGGATGGATGAGCAACTGTGAGCACTCTTTGCTCAACTGTCACTTTGTGCTTCTAAACATCTGTTTTACAAATTGGAAATATAATAAACCTTTCAAAGTTCGCATTCCGTAGAAATAGTCAGTCAGAGCCACATTGAGAGTTTTTAAATCGTTTGAGATTAGAAAAAATTCTGTCAATAGCTCTTTAGTTTTGGTATTAGTATATACTTTAAGAATGTTGCTTTATATTTTTTGCTTTAAATTTAAATAGTCTATTCCATACATAAGATTATTTATTACATGGTAAATCGGTTGTTTTTTCAACATTGACAAAAAAAGTTTCTCAGTTTGAAATATTATACAGCCAAACTTCTCTTTTATTTCATTAAATGTACATTTTACACTGTATGCAAATTTTCTGTATTTTTGAAAGCCCAAATTATCTACTATTTTCTCAAATGAGTATTTTACACCAGACCACACTGCGTGGAGGACAGTATCCCACAATGCAATGTTCATTTTCAAGAAAATTGATGAAATGTCATTTTAGCTGCAGTTTTTAAAATGTATTAAAAAATATATATTTTTACTTTCTTTTTTTTTATTATAATGACAAGAAACAAAAAAAATTGGCAAAAAAATGCACAGTATGCACAAATGCTAACGTTTTTATTTCTGAGATGATGATTGCCCACTCAAAAATAAATAAATAAGCAATATAATACGACTGACAAAAATGTTGCATACTACTATTTTAAATGGTTGTATAATAATGTTTTACTTGCTAATTTTACATACATATATATATATATATATATATATATATATTATTTATTTATTTATTTACACAGACACAATACAGTATATACTATGCAGTATTCAGTATGCTGAAAGCTAGTATTGCATTTAGAACAAAAAAAGTGTATCATTATAGATAGTTAATATACAGAATTTATTTTTATTTTTTTGGATAATGTGCAAAGTTGTATGTTCAGGGCTTCACGTCAACTCGGCGCTCTTGGAAAAGATGGACATAGAAAGACTTTGTCCACTTATACAATATCGATTTCCCCAAATGTATTCATGTGTGAATGGAAGTGTTTCAGCGGTTTGTCCGCTTTACCGATGCTACATCAACAGGAACGCAGAGCTCCGTGACATTCACCTTTATGTTTGATTTATTAGAGAACCTGCCTGACCTTCTCCGCACTAGTTAATGTATTCCCGTCTAACCTTTCATTTGCAAACATCCACTTTCTAATCCAGCACAGACACTGCACCCCGGCGGCTCTGGAGATGTACTACCCTGAGCAGAGCTCCAGGGGCAGCTTGTACACCGCCATGACCCACCTCAACCAGGCCAAGAAGAACATCCCAGAGCTGTCCCCTCCCTGGCTCCCGGTCATGAAGGACGACGTCAACCACCCCGAGAAGTAACCGTCTTTCATTCATCTGAAGGGGTTTGTGAGGACACAATCCAGAAATGTTAATGGTGAAGTCAGTCGGAAAGGGGTTTATGTGTGTGTTTTGTGTTTAATATGGGGAATATGATGCGAATAACTATTTAGAATAACTGTGACGCACACAAACGTCTGAAGTGAAGCCTGTGGGGGGTTCCCAGGTTTCTACTTTCTCAGTCTTTTGCAATACAAATGCTTTCAGCCACTCAGAATTCTGCTCCCGATGCTCCATACCCGTTTAGAAGCAATCTAGGATAATCCGTTTTAAACGTCACTACGCCACTTTTTTTGATGGCACGTCTCATTGTAGGTTTAGTCGTGCTGCTTGTAATTCTGCAACGTTTGTTAGGCGTTAGTTCTCGCTTATGGTTTCATTTGGAGTCATTTAGCTTAGTGTAATGAACTGTGCATTGGCTGTGAATCGTGCTCTAATGAACTGCAGTGCAACTGAGAAACAAGTGCATTGGCGAGAAAAAGCATTCCAAAAACTCAGATCTTTTTCCCTAAAATCAACTTTAACTACTGATTGTTGTCTTCAAGCAATGTGTCTTTGATTTAAACGAGAAAAGTGACTATTACACTGGAGTTTTGGTTTCTTTTTTTGTACATTTTACTAAATGAGATCTGACGAAATGATTGGTGCAAACGGTAGATTTTATACACATTTGCATGCTTACCTTGTTCCATCCTAGAATTTGAAGATGAATGTAAATTGGAATAATGGTAAACAACCATTTTTAGGTCTTACAAAAATGTTCTGTTTGTTTGTTTGTGTGCTGAAACATTTACACACTAAGCACCAGCAGCTATTTAAATGTTTAATTAATCTTATACATTTTCAAGAGAAAGTTCAAGAATGTGATGGTGACCTTTTGAATTGTTTTTGTGTACTAAAGCAAATTAATTCCAGCTGAATGTATAAACTTACAATATGTTTCCCCTTTCTTTGTTCATTTATTGTGCTTTATATTTATCTATGGTGATCTGTATTATTTTTTCAATTGCTATAAACATGTAAAGTTCTAATGTGTATTTATTTATGTATTTATCTTAGTCATTTGCAGGAAGGATGAATTGAGGTTCTTGTAAGGGTCCGCAGGTGAAATCATAAAAACCTGCAGTATTACTCATTTCTGTGTGCGACAAAAATTAATCCATCCTCAATGGATAACAGAATAAAGGTTTCAGTATTCACCAGCGCTGTGTTCTGTCATTGCATACAGATTTTTGTGCAGTTGTACTTATAATGCTGTAGGTTGCTATTCAGAAAACCCAGACCCTTGATTCTAACAGTGTTGTAAATTAACAGGAAGGCATAACACATGATTTATTAGAAGTAGTCAGAGGTGAACAAAGTACACGACTTCTTTACTTTAAGTAACCTTAACTAAGGTTCTGTTCATGTCAATTCACTTTTTCAAAATTATGTTGGCATTAGTGGAATTGCATTGGCATGATTTAAATCATACTTATCTGATCGTTATCAGTTTGTAGCAGTAATGAAGAGACGTTCTGATCACAAGTTCAGTATGGCATACCACAAGGCTCAGTGCTTGGACCTTTACCTTTACTTTACCTTAGTTAAAGTACAGATACTACTGCTCAAATATTACTCCGTTACAAGTAAAAGTACAGAAGTACTCGTTTTTAAAAGTACTTAAGTATTAAAAGTCAAAAGTAAATGTCAATGCATTGTTTTATTATTGTTTTATGTAATACTTGCAGTACCTTATGCCTCTGAAGCAACCTAGCAGTTAGAAATATCTGTAGAATTAAAAGCTTTTAGAATGTTATAAAACAACTGAATTGACCAACTAAAGACAGCCGTAATCATCTTCTTTTTTATTTAACAGTCCTACCACCCCAACAAAAGAAGTACACATCTATGTTGTGAAGTAAAAAGTACGATATTTGTCTTTCAACTGTAGTGAAGTTAAAGTAAAAAGTTTCCAGAAAAAATAATACTTAAGTAAATGTACTTTGTTACTGTCCACCTCTGATGACAGGGATCCTGTTGTAACATCCTACAAGGTAAAAAAAAAAAAAAAGACATCTGGTCAAGAAGACTAGTAATAATATTCACGTTAATCAGATATTGGTTGTGTCAGAAATGGCCCTTATACCCTCATATCAATATAAAACAGTTCCAGTAGTAGGATTGAATAAGTGCACTCAATGTCCACAATGGTTTCGTCGTTGGTTCTGACGTCAACCCGACTTCATTTCCAACCAAACTGCAACCAAAATCTTGACAGAGATTTAGGGGAGTAAAAAGTCCAATATTTGTCTTTCAAATGTAGTGAAGTTAAAGTAAAAAGTTTCCAGAAAAGAGAGAAAGATATGGATATATACCATGTAAAATTTTAAATGTAACCTATTTTCCTTTATTATTTAAACAGTAGGCTATGCTTCACAAATACCAAGCTTTATTCCAGTTTATAATTCTAAATATAGAATTCAGATAGAGCATCATAAATTTACTAATGTTAACAAGTTAGACCTTATTTTAAAGTGGTACCAGTATTTAGCAATGGTGATGTTAAAAATAATAAACTAAATAAAGTTAAATACTGTAGTAGTTAACTAAAAGGATTGAAGTTAATAAAAATGTAATTAAATTCAATTAACAAATTATATCAAAGGGAAAAACAAAATTCAAACCTTAAATTATTTTTTACATTTTATAGACTGTATTTTATGTAACTTATATATAAACAATTTAAAGTCACCATGAAATATCAACATTTACTAATACATATTTAAAATCAAAAGTTATATTTGTTAACGTTAATCATGCAATGTGAACTAACATGAACAAACAATGAACAGCTGTATTTTTTATTAACTAATGTTAACAAAGATGAATAAATACTGAAACATTATTGTAACAATGTATTGCTCATTGTTAGTTCATGTTAATTGATACATTAAGTAATGTTAATAAATTAGACCTTGTTGTAAAGTCATCATCAGAGAAGCTCATGTCTTCTCTGATGATGTGTTTTACTGGCGTGAGGGCGGGATCAACCTGTCACTCACATGAGATCCACCAATAGTAAACCACAACCATCCAATCAATTCCCTATGGACAAAATCAAGTCCCGCTCTACATTTTGACTATCAAAGACTATCACACCTTACGTTTCATGCCTGCTTTTAAATGTAAAAATAATGCATTTCAAAAGTTTCCCATTGCACACATAACTTTCCATATAAGACTCTAATATCATAAAACCTAAAGAACACACAGGATTTCACACCATGTTCTTTACAGTCCTCAGTGTAATTTACATTTTCATTCCTTTTGTTGTACTGTTGTGCAGTCGCTGAACCCAATAAATTGTTAAAAAGTAATTATATGAGAATTGCATAGTCAGCACACAGCTGGTGTTGCCAGGGGAAAGGGCGTTCATTTGAGTGAGGGTGTAAAGTGGTTGTGGGTCAAGCCCTGTTTGAGGAGTGTGTGTGTGTGTTTCTCAGTAGGATCTCCCGAATACTGGCGCCAGGAGAGAATGCCTCTCTCTCTCTCTCTCTCTCTCTCTCTCTCTCTCTCTCTCTCTCTCTCTCTCTCTCTCTCTCTCTCTCTCTCTCTCTCTCTCTCTCTCTCTCTCTCTCTCTCTCTCTCTCTCTCTCTCTCTCTCTCTCTCTCTCCATCTCTCTCTCTCTCTCTCTCTCTCTCTCTCTCTCTCTCACACTGTATCTCTTTAACTCCTCTCTCACGCACACACTTGCAGATTAAATGAAGTGTCAAAATATTCAACTCAGAATGACAGCCTGTCCAAACTAATTTTCTGCTGAAGCCTCCACAAATACCTCACAATGAAAATAAGACAAATGCACTACCGGTAAAATATTTTTATTTTCCTATTTCCTTATGTTGCATTGTGGAGTAATTATTCAGAAGAACTATATTTATTTGACTTAATGAAAAGAAATGACTTGAAGTTACACGGCTCAGAAAGATTATCTCTGTGAAAACTCCTACAGGACTTCTTCACTTGATGTGGCACTGTATTAGCAAACTTGTTTTTTGTTTTGCTTGTTTGGTTTGTTTTGCTTTGTTGTGCTCTGTTTTTGCTTTGTTTTGTTGTTTTGCTTTGTTTTGTTGATTTGCTTTGTTTTGTTGATTTGCTTGTTTGTTTTGCTTTGTTGTTTTGTTTTGTTTTGTTCTACTTTGTTTTTTTGTTTTGCTTTGTTTTGTTGATTTGCTTGTTTGTTTAGTTTGTTTTGCTTTATTGTTTTGTTTGGCTTTGTTGTTTTGTTTTACTTTGTTTTTGTTTTTCTTTGTTTTGTTTTGTTGTTTTGCTTTGTTCTATTTTGACCATGACAGTTTCTTCCTTTTTTGATGGCAGTTAGTTTTTCTTACCTCAATAGGTCTTCTTTTTCATTTTGTTAGATGTATGCTTTAAAGAAAAAACTAAGTGCGGGTAGACTGATATACTTATTATATAAGTATAATTATATATTATACAAGTATAATAAATATACTTAATTCTAAATATCACCTTAATTCACCATAGAATCAAAGTTTACACTTCTTATTTTATTATTTAACTATAAAAATCTTAGTTTTATGGAATATTGCAATATTATATTATATTCCAAGTTCTGGAAAGAAGAAGTCTAAATATTTTTTTTTTTCTGCACTTCACATAAATTCTTCAGAAGCAGTTATAGTCTATTGATGTTTGATAATAATTTGGCTTTGGATGAGTTATTCAAATAAACCAATTAGTTTTAGTTTCTAAGTAGTGTGTAAATGTGTCCATACTGTGTGTAGCATCTGTGATTTACTGAGGCTGTAAAACCACCTAAAATTGAGAAGTGTTGACAGCCTCTGGTTTTTCCGTTGACTTTCTGTTTCTATAAATGTTTAAACTGCGTAAAAAGTGTGTTCTTGTTTTAGCACTTTGACAGGGAGTTTATTGCCGTAACAAGAGAACCTCCTGACCCTTACGGGCCGAGCAAAAAAGCCCCTGCACACGTCATACACGAACCGAGTCTCTCCGTTTGATCGTTTGCCCTTCAAGTAAAGGCCATATTGCAGTCATAAAGGGATCAATGAGAAATCAAGTGACTTACAACTGTCAAAGCATAATAACAGCTGGCAGGCCTGTCGTGACACTGGGCAACTGCCAGTGTACAGTGTGTGCGCTCTGTGTTTTTATTGAATGTGGGATCTGTTTTGAATGACTGTCTGAATGAATGTCTTTAAGCTGCTTAAGGGCAGCATTTAGTCCTTGATTTATTCGTTTAGGAACGGCTTGGCGTGGAATCCTTTCCCAAACTCTGCAGTTTGCAGCAATTTATGCTTCAATGAGGGAGAAACCCACAGAAACAAATATTCGAGTGTGCTCCATAATGAAATGGCCATATTTGTACTGATTAAATTGAGTCGTAAGCCTGTTTAAACAAAGCCTGCATGGCTACACAGGCAACCATTTAAAATCCTTACATTAAACAGCAGACTAGGACTGTCCTAAGGCCATGAAGAGTAAGAGAAGTATGCAGTAATTGTGCCGGCCGTCTAACATGCTCTCAGTGATCTTTGTTTGATCTTTATTTCGTGATGATATATTCAATGTAATAAATGTATGATTTAAAGAGTATGTATGAAGTAAAGAAGCAGAGAGGCTTTAGGCACTTTGGCAAAGCATCTCTTTTTGCTTTATTTTCATATTCAAGTTTACTTTTTATTTATTTGTGATTATTTTGTAGTATTTAATTGATTTCATTCAGTTCCTAAACCAATTAGAGGCTGAATTATAGTGTCGCCCAGAATCGCTGGAGCCATAACGTCATTTTCCTGTTGAAAAAAAATGCAGAATTCGATGGCAAAATTAGAGGGTAAAAATGTTAATGACTTACAAATGGGTATGCATCAGGACTTCACATCCACTTACAACCTGTCCCCGATCTCTAATCCAAATTTATGGCAATCACACACGTGGAGCAAATTCTTAGACAAGTAAATTAGAGGCAGTCTGAGGTCCGGGAATCGTGTGTAGTTACCGCATTCGCTCTTTTTACGTTGTGAGTAATAGATGCCAATTTACAGTCTCACAGACAGAGGAAGTTGTTGTTATTTTATCAACGTCTTAATTGTATGAACATGGAGCATGTGCCTCAGCATGGACAGAATCATTATTTGAACAAAATTGTGTATGCGATATGAGTCAGAAGACTTTTAAGGTACTTTTATGACCTTTTTCATCTCACATAATTAATCTTGCCCTTTTTAAAAGAAAGCCAGTCAGAGTGAAAGCAGTACACTGCAATTTAGACATTATGAAATGATGGTATAACTTTGAGAAAGATATGGCATACTCAAGGTATTTGCTTGTTAAATGATCACTGCTCAAACATAAAAGACACTGGGGCTAGTTGTCAAATGTGATCAGTTGACTAAACTTAAAGTCCCCATGTGGTGAAAATCCAGCTTTTAATGTTGTTTATATGTCTGTGTGGTGTTTTTAATATGCTTTAAGACAAACCATGTGTAAATTCAGTCCATTAAAGTAAAGTCACCATTACTGAGTTTTTTTTCTTTCTTAAAACTGCAGTGAACCAATGACAGAATCAAAAACACGGTTTGAAATCGCTGGTGTTTCTGACGTCACAAACTACCTTGTAACCAATCAGGTCAACGTGTGATCGTCAACGAGTGGATCTCTAAACTGGTGTGAGTGAGTGGAGGCGGGGCTAGTTTGCATATTCATAGAATCGCGTATAAATGAGGCACATTCAAGCTATTTTAGAAAAAAAACACGTTTAAAAAAAACGTTAAATATGTCATTTTGGTGATCAAAGATGAGTTTTAAGTGATAAAATTATTGACTACTGGGGGACTTAAAAAAAAGTGAGGAAACTCACTGCCTTAAAATGATTAAGTAAATAAACTTAAGTTACGTGGAATTGTCAAGTTCACATAACTTAATTTTTTCAATTTCATGAGGTTTATTTACTTAATCATTTTAAGTCCACTGATCACTTTTTATGGTGGGAGGGTGTCAATTTCTGCCTAAAAAGTTATGGATTATTTTCAGTTTGTTTAAGATAAATTTCTGGCCAAAAGATTTTTTTAAAGAAGTCTCATGCACATTAAAGCTACATTTATTCGATTAACAAGTAAAAAGAGTAAAAAGTGATCAGTTGAGACTTAACTTAAAAAAGTAAGGAAACCTGTTGCCTTAAAATGATTAAGTAAATAAATGTCACGTGTAATTGAAAAAATTTAGTTATGTGAACTTGACAATTCCACATAACTTATTTTTTTCAATTATACATGGTTTATTTACTTACCGTAATCATTTTAAGGCAACAGGTTTCCTCACTTTTTTTAAGTCAACTGATCAATTGTGAAATATATTAGAAATTCAAATAACTGTTTTATAATTGAACACATTTTCAAATGTCATTTATTACTGTATAATGCAAAGCTAAATTTTCAGCATCATTACTCCAGTCTTTAGTGTCACATGATCATACAGAAATCGTTCTAATATTTGCTTCTTAATATTTTTTTGTGGAAACCGTGATACAAAGTAGTATCAAACTTTTACATTTTGTCCATTAGGTATCTAACTTTTAGTCTGCGTGAAGACCTGCAATTTCATAACTAGCCCAGAGATTAAGGTTACAAAGGCTCATATAACTCTCCCGATACCTTGCTTGGCCTCCGTCATATCACTTCCCAGACTCTTGCTCTTTCTCCTCCTCATATCATCACACACGCAGTTCTTCTCTCTCACTCTCTCTATTATGTCAGTGTCGCCGCAGTCATTGTGGAAGCTGAAGAAAGCTCGGGTGAGTGTTTCTGATGTTGGCACCAGCTCTTGCCTACTCTGCGAGAATGTGTGTATGTGTGATCTGCCTCTCCCGCTAAGAAACGCTGAGTACTCACTGACAGCTCTATCACTCGTCTTCAATGGGGTGTAATTTGTGAGAGCCTGGCTGTGCAGGGGATGATGGGTAATTAAGAAGGTGAGTCAGGCCACTGAGTCCGAGCGTTGACAGCATTTAGCCCACTGCTGTATAGTCCACTGTGTTCAGAGTGTCTCCAAGGGTCTGGCATACACAGATCGCTCTAACTGTCCCAAAACAAGATGTTTTAATGGACGCAAAAGAGATCAGGAGGTCAGAAGAGAGTAACATGAATAACAATCTCAGCATTATTTGGGTTGTGTAGCCTGGGAAGTAACTATATACGACTATTCAGATATTGCAATGATGATATGATGTGCACTCAAGTGATTTTGATTGTATGTGTGTGTGATTTAGTATGCCGATTTTGCAGGTTTTCCCACTTACAAAGCATGTAGAAGTCTGTAATTTTTATTATAGGTACTCTTCAACTGTGAGTGACGGAATAAAAAATCCAGAGAATCACATTGTATGATATTTAAGTAATTCATTTGCATTTTATTACATGACGTAAGTATTTGATACATCAGAAAAGCAGAACGTAATATTTGGTACAGAAACCTTTGTTTGCAATTACAGAGATCATACGTAGGCCCTGTAGTTCTTGACCAGGTTTGCACACACTGCTGCAGGGATTTTGGCCCACTCCTCCATACACACCTTCTCCAGATCCTTCAGGTTTCGGGCTGTCGCTGGGAAACACAGACTTTCAGCTCCCTCCAAAGATTTTTTATTGGGTTCAGGTCTGGAGACTGGCTAGGCCACTCCGGGACCTTGAGATGCTTCTTATGGAGCCACTCCTTAGTTGCCCTGGCTGTGTTTCGGGTCGCTGTCATGCTGGAAGACCCAGCCACGACCCATCTTCAATGCTCTATATAATATATATATATATAAACAGACTCAGTCACTGGCTACTTTAGGTACACCTTGCTAGTACCGGATTGGACACACTTTTGCCTTCAGAACTGCTTTAATTCTTCATGGCAGATTCAACAAGGTCCTGGAAACACTCCTCTTTGATTTTGGTCCATATAGACACGATATCATCTCGCAGTTGCTGCAGATTTGTCGTCTGCACATCTGATGGGAATCTCCCGTTCCTCCACATTGAGATCCGGTGACTGTGGAGGCTTTGAGTTTAGTGAACTTATTATGTTTGAGATGTTTTGAGCTTTGTGACGGCACATTATCCTGCTGAAAGTAGCCATCAGAAGATGATACACTGTTACTCTATAATACTCTATAGATGATACTCTATAGAGGGATAGACATGGTCAGCAACAATAGGTAGACTGTGCGTTTAATCGATGCTCAATTGATATTAAGGGGCCCAAAGTCTGCCAAGAAAATCTCCTCCACACCATTACACCAGCAGAAGCCTGAACCGATGATACTAGACGGGATGGATCGATGATTTCATGTTGTTCACGTCAAATTCTGACCTGACCATCTGAATGTCAGACACCAGACCATGTTTTTCCAATCTTCTAATGTCTGATTTTAGTGAAACCGTGTGAATTGAGCCTCAGTTTGCTGTTCTCGTCTGACAGGAGTGACACCGGTGTGTGTGTTCTGCTGCTGAAGCTCTTCTGCTTCAAGGTTCAACATGTTCAGAGACGCTCTTCTGCAGAACTCGGGTGTAGCGAGTGGTTATTTGAGTTACTGTTGCCCTTCCATCAGCTCAATCCAGTCTGGCCACTCTCCTCTGACCTCTGGCATCAGCAAGGCGTTTTCATCCACTGAACTGAAGCTCACTGGATATTTTCTCTGTAAACCCTAAAGATGGTTGTTTGTGAAAATCCCAGTAGATCAGCAGTTTCTGAAATTCCTAGACCAGCTTGTCCGGCACAAACAACCACGGCACATTCAAAGTCACATAAATCCCCTTTCTTCCCCGTTTTGATGCTCAGTTTGAACTTCAGCAGATCGTCTTGACCATGTCTACATGCCTAAACGCTTTGAGAAGCTTTCATGTTATTGGCTGATTACTAAGCTTTTAATATAGTCTTAACCACAAATTATTGTTCAGGAAAATGCACTACTTAAAAAGCCATTGCTATCTCAGAAAAACATCAAAGACAGAATTATGTTTTTGTCAGAATATGGGAAGTTGTGTGTGGAGAGATGAATCACAATGAAACGAGTTGCCTAGTGAAGCTCCAGAGCGTTGTCTTCAGAAATCTGCTCAGAAATATAATAATAAAAGCATCTCTAGCACAGTGACGCGTGGAGGAAGAGACTGTGTCGTTGTGTGAGGAGCTTTTTATCTGCAGGTATTGGTGAGTTTCTTCACTGTGAAGTCATTTAATGCTTTAGAGTACAGGAGAATAATGCAGAGTAAAGTTGTTATGTAAAGACGAGTGATCAGATGTTATTCTTCAACAAGACAATGCTCCTGCCAAACGTGCAAAGACAACCAAGAAATGGCTTGAGAACAAGTCCATCAGGCTCATGTTTTGGCATCGGTCAGAGTTAATTTGGTCTCGCATAATACTCAAACAAACTGGAAGACATTTTTCAACTACTCATGAACTGTTTGAAGCCATTAAAATTGAGTGGAACAACACTGACTTTTACACAGCTAATACTCATTATGAATGGCTGGTGTCAATGAAGAAGGATTTTGGTCCAGAGGTGTGGTTACAATATCTACCAGCAAAAGATAATGAGGCATGTTAACTTGCATTACCAGCTTAAATTGAGTACTAATTTCTATGAAGTTTTGTCATAATCAACAGTAAAGTCAATAATCAATAGTTGTTGTTTTTTGCTATGACTTTCATTGACACTTCAAACTCAGAACATCTGGATTTAAAGAAAACCTTGAGGTCCTCTACTAATTATTCTCTACTAATGTTTCTCTCTGTGTCTTTTAACTTTCTCTTCAATGGGCTCTCAATTTCATTTCATCTTTTGATTGTGACATCTGGTTGTCACTTTGAAAGTGTCAGATGTGTTTGTTAAACAAACCAGTGTCAAGTTATATTTTGAATGCTTGAGATGCCTTGTAAATTAAGTGCACAGATGACTCCAATAAAATACAACTTATTTTCAACAGTCTTTTAAAAGCAACTTTCATGTTCATCCTCTTGCCAACAGATATTAAAGTTAGTACATTTCTGAAAGGTTTACCAATAAAGGTTATCACCTCTTATCTCAGAAGTCAGATGCAAGAACATCTCAATGCAAAACATCTGTTTTATATTCACTCATTTACAAGACAATTTTGTTCATGAGTTCTCTGGTGATGCTTATGTAGGCTATAATTTTGATTCAATCAGGGACATTCTGGTAGATTAAGGAATTTTTTGGATGTAAGCCTTTATTTTTTTCTTAGCTTTTTATCTTGTAGTATCCTACCGAAGCGACTGTCACACTGCCATCCAACCAACAACAGACCATATTGTGTATTAGTAAAAAATATATATATAATTATGCAGGCTAATTTAGGCTACTCACCATCTTGTTTCAGAGACCTCAAATGTCATAACACTGTCAGGTTTTCTCATAGTTGATGATGATACATGAATCTAATCGTGTTGCGAGTTAATCCGTGGGAAATTATTTTAAAAAGTCAGCAAAAGGTCAAAAAGTTGCGAGATAAAAACACTGTTTCTCAATTCTCAAGTTCACTTATTTGAATAATTTCCCTTTGAGTTTTTTTTTTTTGGTCTACAACGCATATGGGGAGTTCTAAAGGCGCGATGAGTTTTGGCTATTTTGTGAGTTAATCCAAGTTAAATTTGAATTAACCGTCAGCGACTTAGTGGGGGACCGGAGCAAAGACGCGCGCAGAACACAGAATTCGCGGGCGCGGCTCCGAAGACGCTGACTGGATCTAAAACCTTCAGGTGACACGACACGAGACGTGCATTCCTGAATTATATAACGAGGCAAACAACTTCTTCAGTACAGTCCCGTTCACATAGCAGAGGTAAGAGGTTAGATCGTCAAAAATGAGGATGTGATATCCTAGCCGACGCTACAATATAGGCTAATTTTCACTCTAGTTCATATCTGTGTGTGAACGTAAAAAAAGTAGGACCCAAAACAGGACCAACTACCTTATTATGTTGCTGTGTGAACATGGCTGGCTATATTTGATTTTAGAGCTGCAGTGGAATATAATTTTTTAATTTTTTATAAAAAAATTACTTAGCCTATATTGAAGTTTGTTCCTCACACAAAGTTATTGCATGGCTTGACAGACAGGGTCATTCATGTTGTTGTAAGATAAAGAGCTGAATGTGTCTTTTTGATTTGCAAAAGAAAAAAAAACTGAACAGCTATGGGTCGAAATGTCATGATGAGAGTAAATAATGACCGAAATTTCATTTTTGGCTGAACTCTCCCCTCATAAGATAATGATCTTTTGTTGACATGGACATCTGTAGATTGAAAAGCATCAGAAAAAAAGAAGAAGAAAAAAACTAGCCTACCTCTTCCATGGTGAACTCATTTATTTGCATTATCTGAAGCAGCGGTTCTTTTCCAATATGCCTTTCCTTCTCTCAGTTCATCTATCTAAGCCACGCTCACGGGCCGACAGCAAGAGAAAGAGAGAGAGAGAGAGAGAGATATGAATGTCTCTCTCTAATTGATAAAGCCATAATAGGAGCCATTTCTCCACCATCTGCTAATTAGAACCATGAAGGGGAAGAGATTGGATGTCTGGAGAAGGGGTCTGCCGTCTGAGGGGGTCTTTGATCTTCTGACTTGTCTGCCATGCTGTTTTCCTTCAAGCTTTCCTGCGCGGCTTGAGCAGACCGCGGCCTCCACTCTTGGGGATAGGAACACTAATGGATCGCTTGAAGAGACCTTTTGCTTTATGACTGGGGCTAAGCAGTATCAGCTGGTCCGAGGCCAGTGGCTGCACAGTTCATGAAGTGCTTTGTCAGATAACCCCATCGGGAATAACAGTTGGCCTTCTCCAGGACCAGGCATGCCAGGGTAGATGTCTACAAAAAAAAAAAAAAAAAAGAGAGACCATCAAGCTTTTGAGGTCTGGAATTCCAGAACACACCACGGAATTCCGAAAGAACGTATCCAAGAAATCACAATTTTGAAGCAAATCAAATGACTGAAATGCTAGTTAATTGGCGTTACCGGGTCTCTTCGCATTACATTCTCATGATCAAGTGTGATTGTTGATGACGTGTGACCGAAGCAGCGCTCCGTCGGATCATTTTGATGAGGATAATCAAAGAATAACAGCCCAGCTGTTTTTAATAGAAAGCCTAATCCTCTCGTCCTCAACGATCTAATGCAATCATGTTGCGTCGAATGAGCCTAATAATAAAAATTTAGTTGAAAGTTGTTTAGACACAAGTCATGTAAATTACGAAGCATTTACTTTTTGTGACATCTCGAGAAGGAACTACAATGAGCCATTTGTCTTCAAAGAAGAAACGGTGGAGGTCATCAGCGCACTCTTTTGACTGAGTTGTAAATATATCCAATAGCATGTGTTTCAAATTGCCCATTGGTTATGGATTGCTTTACGAGCTGCTTGTTAGTGGCCCAATGGCTTTAGCCTCTGTTGATTTACCCCCAGGGAACCAGGGGTCAATTAGTCGGACACACAGAGGATCCTGTTCTTCAGATGCTTGCTTTTACACTCTGATCTGAGAGCAGTTTTGATGGAGGACAGCAGGGTTTGTGCTGGAGACACTGGTTCCAGAGCAGCTCTTAGAGTTGGCATTGCTGATAAGAGTCCATTAACTGTCTTGAATTTTGCTGCTGTTTTAAGTGAGAGTGAGTTTGTCATGACGTTCTTTATGGAAGCCATGAAGAGTTGGATTTTTGGACCACATCGCTGAAACAGTTCTACATTATAGAGAGACTGGGGTTATAGTTGTCAAACTCTATAATTGTAGGGTAAAAAGTCCAGTTACTTCTATGAAAAATTTTTCACAGTTGCGAAATATAGTCACAAATTCACAACATCAGGGAGAAAGAAAAAAAGGTAATTGTGAGATAAAGTTAAAGGGGTGGTTGATTGCGATTTCACTTTTTTCATTTTAAATAGTGTGTAATGTTGCTGTTGGTGCATGAACAGTATCTGCAAAGTTGCTGCGCTGAAAGTTCAACATAAGCAGAGATATCGTCTTTTAAAAATCAGGAAGTTTAATGCCTACAAAAACGACTGGAATGGGACTACAACGAGATACTTCCCGGGTTTTATACGTAGCTAACCCATACATTTACATCAACCCTCCCTCCGGAATATGCAAAAAATGGGGCGTGGCCATATTTCTGCGGCGTTGTGGAAGAGGAAGAATTATAGTGGAGAGCTGTAGCCATGCCGTCGAAAGTGTGTTATTTTCACCCAGCTGTCATGTCTTCGGTGTTCGGGCTTCCTATGGACGCTGTAGTTCGTCAACAATGGCTACAATTTCTGTTTTATTATGTTCCTGAAAATTACAATCGTAGCTCTCTGTGCTGCGCATTTTACGGAAGACAGCTTCCAGAATCCCCACGAATTCAATGCCGGATTAAACAAGAAACTGTTTCTAAAACATGAAGCAGTTCCAACTTTAAACCCAGAGGCAGCCGTTGTTGGGCCACAACCTGTAAGTAAGACTTAATAATTTTAAATGTTTGCATGTATAATTTCAGACGTAATGTTTTAGTTTTATCAGGGACGTAAACAAATGCCAGCGCTCGCGTTATAGCCACTTAATTATGCTATTTCTATGACAAACGCGTTCAAACATTTTGAACCTGCAATTTGTAATTATGTACTAATTTTGTAAATGTATTTTCCATGTATACTTTATGAAGTAATTTGATCAAGAACGTAAACCAATGCCAAAGCTGTTTGTTTATAGTAGCCAGTTAGTTCGATGCTATTTTGTGTGTAAGTTATAAGACAAACGTGTATAAAGTTAAAAAAAAATACATATGTAATCGCAACAGCAAACTTCAGCTGCGGTGTTACTCAGTCATTTATTCAGTTATATTAAATGTTTAATCAGGAGAAACCCGTATCTCAAAAGCTAACAAGTGTCAGCAGTGGCATTTTCAAGTAACAGCGTATCGAAATTATTATATAATAATAGTAGAATAGAATAATAATAATAAAAAAAATTTACCATTCAGAAACGTTTTGTAAGAGCCGTGTTTGGGAAGGTTCTGCTTGACTCTTCATTGCCGCTTTCTGGGTCTGATTCTGGCTCAAACTGTACGGCAGTATTGAAACCATTATTTACATTTGACCGGAGCACATGCAACTTTCGCCCGTAAAGGTGATGGGCGTGAAGTTTCCGGACAACGTGCACTGCGTAGTTTAGCCAATTACAATGCACCGGCCCAACTAACCAATCTGAGCCCATGCCTGTTTCTGAGGGAGTGGTTTCATAGAATCAGGAAGTCAACCGGTCGTTCAAATGACAGAGGACAAAGCGGTTTACAATAAAGGGGAAATTTATGAAAAATAAGGCAAAAAAAAAAAAAAAAAAAACGAAGACATGTTATATTGCACCCCATAAATACAATCATGCAAAGAAAAAAAGCAGTAAACCACCCCTTTAAAAATAAAGTCACTTTGTGATAAAATCCCAATTATGAAAAAAAACTAAGGGGCCATTTACACAACACCGGTTTCAACTAAAAACGGAAAAATGTTTATACGTTTTGGCAGGTCATTTACACAACAACTGTATTTTGGTGGTCTGAAAATGCAAACTTTTGAAAACTGGTTTCAAAGTGCACGTTTTTGAAACCGATAAAGTTACTGCCTTTGTGTAAACTACAAAAACACGAATTTGTGAAATCGGTGATGTCATGCTCGCGTGTATTATGTGTTCAGTGCTTAGGACCCTATTTTGCACCCAGCGCAAATGACTTTGTACGCCGACGCATGTATCATTCCTATTTTGCACCCGACGCACAGCGGACTTTTCCCTCCACAGACACACGTTGGTAAACTAGGGAATGAGCTTGCTCTCTTTGGGGCGGTTCAGCGAAAAGAGGAGGCGTGTTCCGGCGCAAACGTTCCCTGCTGCTATTTTGCAGTTTGAGAAAACAATTCCGCCACTGACCAGGAAAAACCTAGTCTAAAGTCAGTGGCGCGTTATTCAGATGCTATTTTAAGGGCGCATGCTTGGCCATAATGTAGCGTGTGCACAACACGCTTCTCTCATACAAAGACGCAGCAGTTCATATTTTTGCAAACCATACATAATTACAAGGACAAATATTACCACACGAGGGAAATCATTGTGGTGTCCATGAAGGTGTGAAAAGGTAGGCATAAATCTAGCTTTTACCCAAATTATTCAGGCTAATTGTAGTAATGACGGATCAAACCTGTTTGATATATGGGTATATATGGACATCTGAAAAAGTGGGTTGTCCGTCAAGAACCAGGAAACAAAATTCTGAAGACTGCAAAATCACCTTTACCATCATGCAAGTTGCGTGCGCCTGGCAAATCCGCCGTTATAATTGCGATCCGTCATGGAACAAGCGCGTCTGCTTTTAAAGGGAATGTGAGAGGACGCTCTGATTGGTTTATTGCACGTTACGCCCAAACCACACCTATGAATAATGAAGCGACTTCAGACCAACCCATTTTAGATCCGCCCACAAAGTTACTTGCGTTTCGCGTTTGATACTTGCATTTCAGAACGTTAAAATAGGGCCCTTAGTGTTTCGTTACAAAGTGACATCGCCAACTACTGGCCTGGCATAAATAATACAGCATTTTTAGTCGTTTACGCAGATCCGAGGGAATGTGGTTTGTTTTGTGTATGTTGTCGTCTGTACGTAAAAAAAAAAAAACGCAAAGGAAAAACTTTTCCGTCTCCTCTGCAGACCCAGCTAGAGCCTCAGATGGAAATCTTGCTTTGATTTGCCTCACAAAAAAGTGTGTTTATCTGGCTGTGCATTGTGTTATTTATGCCTTTACAACCTCATCAGTGCTCATTGCACTCACATCTGGCAGTTAATTTTACTTTTACACCTCTGTTTACACGTCATTACTGTCTAACGCAGCCATGGGGGACATTAAAAACTTGTGATGAATGGGAAAAAAAATTCACCCCTTTACTGTCTAAGCTGCCTCTAAACTTGTCTGAATGGAGATTCACATATCAAGTATGGATTTGTGGTCTTGTTTTTTTTTATGCTATTATTATTTTATGCTCTTGAAATTGCATGCTCTGAAAAACAAACTACGTTTAACCAGGAAATTAATGCTTTAATATGATAGAATTAATTTACCGGTATCTGTATTAAATTACAGTTGTACTAGCGTGTATAATCACATTAGAAACAAAACCTTTAACTCAAATTGTTTCTTTGTTGTTGAATCCATGTTTGATTTCCACAGAGATACTGCAATAAGAGTTTTTGCAACAAATACCATTGGCATAAATTATTGTGTTAAATTACTGTGGCAATCTACAGAGAAATTCCATAACCGCATGTTTACACTGAAAATAATTGATGTTTTTCTGTTTGCCAACCACACTGAAAACGTAATTTCCTATATTGATCAGGAATATCTGGCAGAAAATTTAAGATTTGTCGATTTATACATGCAATGCAGTCATGCTATGAAGAATAATTGATATTTCAAAACAAACAAAAATAGCAGAACTGACTGCATATGCAGTATTATAACTATATTTCAAAGCCATATCCCTGTGTTTGAGACACATTTCGAGAGAATGAAAGTGGGATGAGCTCCGTATAACCTCAAACAACATGATTATGGGCCTTCAGAAGCCACAGACAATAGAATAGACCAAACATCCCAACTCCTATTGTTCTGTGTGTTTATATTGTTTTCAGGCCCAAGAGAAGCAATTACTTCTACTAAAGAAAAACTGTGTTCTTTGGGGAAACAGGGAATGAGAGAAAGTATTTTAAACGTCGCAGGAAATCCCCCACTGGAGAGGATAAAATCTATTACATTTAACAATTATAACAAACATTTCAAGGGGTTTTCAAGTAGTTTACATGAAGATGTTTTTTTGTTTTTTTACAGAAATAAAATATAACTTTCTTTCATGGAACGGGTCATGTTTAAACTTTGCAAGCATTATTATAATGGCATCACTGTCAAATCTGGAGTCGGAATAAGCGCAAATGATATTTTCATAGCCTTGACGTACTGCATTTCTTTTAATTCTCTGAATTGTAAGGAAAATCTTTGCGTAAATAATCAGCTTAACATCTCTGTTGTTTTCAAGGGAAAAAGAAAGTCATACATGTTGTGAACTACATGAGGATAACCGCACGACAACAGAAATGTCTTTTATTTTAGGTGAACTATCCCTTTAAGACCTTTGATGTCCTCTGACATCAAGAATTGAATTTACTTCCCTCATTATTGCAAAGCTTTTTGGGGTCTTATTTCAGTCATAAATCATTATCAGGCTTTCCCAAAAATCATCATGCCCCCTTCATTGTTCTTCTCCCAGGGATTCTTTCACTTTTCTTCAGGGTAAATCCTACGGACTTAAAAGCCTCTCCAGTGAATCACAAAGACATACCACCAAAAAAAAGCACTGACAGGGTCAAAGGAGGAGGCATGTTCCTGGATTTTGCCCTACTGCATCCAGGATTTTGAGGGATGAAGACTGTTTGGTTAACTTAAGTCTAATGCACACAGTCAGGAAAAAGAAGAAAGATCGGCTTCATAAACCCCATGAAAACAGAACCAGACACGACTGTGAGTTTGTGTGTGCCGAAATGCTCCCTATTTCCTGTTGTACCATCATGTTGTAGTTTGTTTGTCATCTGTGAAACGTCTGTAATAAGACTCAGCATGATGAAGAAGAGCAACGGATGCACATCTAAATGACTTTTATTACAACATCCTGTAGTCCTTTGAGAGCTGTACCATAATCAGACTTAAAACATTGTTTGTTTACTATATAGTACTTGTAGTATCTGTGAACTGAATGTCAGATCAATTGCATACGAACTAAATAAGTTTGTTGACACGCACACACACACACAAATTGCAGTCTTGATCTTGTGGTCGTAGGTCGTTCTGTGTTGAATAATGTTTTCAAGCTTCAAAAAGATACAAAATGACTATGAAAGTATCATATTCCACATCTTCTGAAGTCACACAATTGCTTTGTGCGAGAAATGTATTCATTGAGCAGATGCTTTTCTCCGAAGCAACTACTGTTAGCATTTCTCATAAAATGTACGCGAGTATTCACTTTTGAATGTTCCTGGTAACCACTGCAAACGAATCACTGAGTCAGTGAGTCGTTTGAAAATCAGAACTGAATGAACTGATTCATTAAAATGATCCGATTGAAAATGATCAGTTTACGAGGTTTACGACTTTTCTTTTGAGATTATCAATCATGAGGTTAAACATTTTATGGTGCATTTAAAAAGAGCGAACAGGAGGATACTCTTCAAAAATGCACTCCCCCCAACAGATCAATTTGGATATATTTTTCTTGATTTCTGTTCACTCGAACCTACAAGTCTTGGTCTGATGCACATTTAAACACATTGCATGCACAAATTACTCCTATCAAATGGCTTGTTTAGCAGCACACCTTACACATAAAAATAGTCCTCCTCGGCACAGCAACGGTTTCATTAGGGTCGCTAGGTTCTTTAATTTACAATAATTGGGGCTCTGAGGGTATTTCGAGTTTATATTTGTAGGGATAATAGCAACGAGTCAACATGCTCGAGGGGAGTCTGTTGTTTTATTGAACGAGGACTAGTTTCCAAATCCCAGTCCTAATCATCAAAACTCAAACAGCAACAGTGGTGAGCTTTAAAGAGCAACTTCTTCAACAAGTTTATCCAGTTCCATTTAATTGTGCAATTACTTTTCAGTACAATCATTTGGCTCATATCAGGAGTATTTGTTTCCAAGTTCTGCGGTTTGCTCTTGTTAATGTTTGCGACTAGGAGTCGAGCGGGAGAATCCGGTTCCAAATCAGCGTGGAAGAGCAACTTCTCCTGGAGCTAATTACGCCGGGGGAGGAGGCCGTTTTCTCATTTATTTGACCCAACATCATGATGCAATTTGGTTTTATCACCGACGGAATACTTATAGAGCGGCTGTGCGATTTCCTGTAACAAACACGTCTGTTGTGCCATTAGAGTGAGTGATTTCACACAGCAGGTTGCCAGTCGTGCACAAGTTCCCTCATCACTTGGGGGGGAAAACGACCGCTAATGGAAATGTTGAGCTAAAAATGCTCAGTCATTCAGCCTTGTTGTGGGTTTATTGCTTTTCCATCTTGTATTTAAGTAACTAATAGGAAGGATGACACGTAACGCAGATGATTTGTAGAAAGTAAAAGAAAGCTGTGTTTACTTAACCCCAGGCATATATACATGAAGCATCCTGAACTGATGACTGATAACGGGCTGTTTACGTTCATAGACGTTCACATGGACAGATCACGGTTGCTCGAGTCAAACCTGAGCCACCACATCATATCCAAAAGGAGCCAAATTAGCCATATACACTCTTTAAAATTGTATGGTCCTATGAAGAACCTTTAAGGGCGTATTGGCGTATTGGCCATTAATTTATGCGACAACAGCGTTTTGGGGGCCTGAAAACATAAATATTTTAAAAAAACGATACCGCTATCGTCTCAGTGTAAACTACAAAACATGAACTGGTGAAATTTGTGATGTCACGCGCATGTGTATTACGTGTTCAGTCTATAGGCGTTTCGTTACACAGTGACGTCGCCAACTACTGGCCTGGCAGCAGAATACAGCGTCTGTGGCAACATTGTCGTCTGTACTCAAATAACACAAAGGAAAAACGTTTCCATTTTTTAGTACATTGTTGTCGTGTAAACGTATACCTAACGGTTCTTTATTGACATCGATGGTTCCAAGAAGAACTATGGAACCTTTCCATTCCACAAAAGTTCTTTATAGTGGAAAAAGGTTGTCTGGGTTATTCAAATGTTCTTCACACTAAGAACAAAAATGGTTGTTTTAAGAACTGTTCACTGAAGAAGGTTCTTTGGGGAATCAAATGTTGTTTTGATGTATCGCTATGAAACCGACTTTTGGAACGTTCTTTTTTTTAAGAGTGTGGAATCTTTTGATTAAACAAAAGGTGGAAAAAGCTTCATCGGATTATTAAAATGTTGTTTAATGAACTGTTCACTGAAAATTCTTTGGGGAACCAAAAATTGTTCTTCGATGGGCGACGGCATCACTACAAAAACACGCTTTTGGAACCTTTGTTTTTAAGAGTGCATAATCTTTTGATTGCTCAAAATGTTCTTTATAGTGGAATTAGACATTTCACACTAGGAAAACCATGGGTCTTTTAAGAACTGTTCACTGAGAGGTCCTTTAGGGAACCAAAAATGGCTATTTTGTGGCATCGCTGCAAAATCCCAAATTTGGAACCTTTATTTTTAAGAGTGTATTTATTATGAAACCCAGATTCACTCTTGTAACGTTCAAGTAAGTCCTCGACTTCTTCGGGCTTCATTACTAGGCACGCAAGCATAGAAGTCTACCTCTGTGGAGAGAAGCATATTATTGTAAAATCCCAAGTGCCCAGGGACATCCATTAAGTAAATTCAAAGCTAACCCACCACGACTCCAGCCAGCTTGACCCTCTTTGGATCCTCCGAGTTAAATAATACAAGCTATTTCAACACAGGAGATCAAGAAGATATGTGCCCAGCGAGAAGCCGAGTTTCACGTAAAGTACCCTGTGCTGGAGTGATATTAGATAAATGAGATCAAAATTACATTACTGAGCTCTTTATGGAGCTGTGAAAAAAACATCGCCCACAGGTATGTTGCTTGGCCTCGTAATTCGCTCCAGAATCGTTACCATCTGGACTGACATTGGGGAATGCTTCTCTCTTAAAAACCTCAAAGCAAATGATACAAGGAAAATGCCATGTTCATAACCTGGTTTAGTGTTGCTGGACGCTTACGCACACACACAGGCGCTCACAGGCTCTCAGGAATAGCGAGGCTGAGATAATGCCGCTTTCTGGCATCTGGGTCGGAGGGATCTTTGTGGAGCCAGGACTCTTTTCTGCATTAGATGTTGCTACTCATAATTGGGTAAACACATAAGCAGAGGCTGCTCTACTGTCAGCCTGTATGAGTGGGCTTGTAGTTACAGTAAATCCTCTTGAAATCCTCAAGATACCCACAGACTCAAAGGCTAAAAGGCGAATAAATGTTAATAATAAAATAACTAATGAATGAATCATAAAATTAATCAATCAATCAGCAAAACAGCTAAAAAATATATAGTTTTTAAATCTCCCGTAATGCACCAAGATGGTGACCAAAGTGAGAAAAACATTGTTTATAATTGTATTTCATTTAATACAGAAAAATAATAAAAGTAATAAAACTAATATGTATATATTTATGTATATATATATATATATATATATATATATATATATATACACATTGTCTTAACTGATACCACCAAAAATTATTTTGTTTTAATTATTATTTGAATAATCTTTTCGATTATGCATTTATCTTATTATTAATTGTTATTTAATTATCACTTTTTACAATACAAAAACAATGTTTGAAGTAGATTTATAGAAAATTCTATAAAAAATATATATATATTAAAATAGTGCCTTACAACCGCCTAGTGAAACATTTTTCAAATTTAGACTAAATATTTAAAATATTTGTAACAATGTTTTTTTAACGATTCATTTTAACGGTTAAATTAATGGTAACTATTGCCAAAAAAAAATTTTTAATTTTTTTTTTTGAATGGTAACTATTGGCAAATAGTTCTTGATAGCAGTTGTTGTTGTGGTCACATCTTAAAAAATAATGGCTGAATAACGCACATTCCTGGACACGGGGTTTTCACTAAAGAGCATCGCTGACCTGTCAGCACACATGAGGAGCCATTGAGGGACCAGTGAGAGCACCTGAGGGTTCGGCAGGAGCCGCCCGCCGTCCCGTCGCCCCCGCACCCCGCCACCGTACGAGAAAAAGCTGTTGTTAATAAAACTTTAAAAGAAGAGGATGAAAAGGAGGAGAAATTGAGCAGCCCGGGCTGTATTATTTCTTCTCAGTGAGGGAGCTGCCCTCTCGCTGGGCAGGCCGGCAGTGTCAACCCTTCGGGGAGGGAGGCGTGAGGACGGGACAGGGATGGGATGGGTATTTGACCGTGGACGCCCCCGGGGCAAAGCAAATCATTTGCTTCTCAGAGGCTTCAAAGAGAGGCAATTACACTTAAGTAACCGTATGAATAGATTGTCTTGCCGGGGAGCATTCTGGGAGGAAAAACAGAATTGCTTTGAGGGAGATATACCACACCTCATCCAAACATCTTCCAGCAAACCAGCCCAGCAACTGTCTGTAATTTCCCAGCCAATGGAATAATGATCCATTAAGCCATTTGCATTATCATTTCTGAAGATTATATTCTTGAATGTTATGCCTTTATTAAGCCAGGCACTTTTACATATTAACTGTTGTAAGAAAAAAGGTTTCGGCTGTTAGACTTCTTTTTAAAGAACGCTTTAGAAAGGTTATAAGGAGAAAAGTCTTAAATGATTGCATAATATTTTCGAGTTTAACTGGTTATTTAAATTTGTCTAGTGATAAAGTATATTTATGAGCTGCTTCATTCATAAAATTGAATTAAAAATGAATTAATTGAAGAAAAAAAAATTGCTGCCTTAAATTTTTAAGTACAATCAACTCGGATGTTTAAGTCGTTTGAACTTAAATTGCATTAAACTTACTTTAAACAATGAGTTGAATCTTGTATAACTTGTAAAAAAGAAGATGAAAATGACTTAACTTATTTTGATGAGTTAAAGCAATGTAAAAACACATGTCATTACTGTGATGTGAAAAAAATGATATGATCGATAAGTTAACACTGTCAAACGTTTGACTTTCAAGAGTTTAAAAAGCGTGATCCATAAAATCACACATTCTGAAGGTGACGAAATTGCTTAGTAGGCCTGTATACAATTTTGATTTGTATTTATTTGGATATTTGATTTAAAAACATCATGCAAATATATAGGTTTGGTGATCATTCGAGCTTTAATCATGTTTAAAAAACCGCCTTTGCTTGAAAGAGCATTTTCAGTTTCAACCGACTGTGGAAATTTGAGTTCTTTCAACTCAACTTTTTTAAGACGAGCAAAAGTAATCCGATTACTTGTAACAAGTCGAAGTATTTTTTTTTACTTTGATCCAACGACACATTTTTTTTTCAGTGACCCGGCTATTGAGAGAGAACGGTACCCACAAAGTCAGCAAGCGTTGAGTTTGAGAGAGAGAGAGATTATTAGAGAGTCCTTTGAGTCCAACCTCACCTGTGGAGAGAGGACTATAGGGCTCAGTGGGCAAATAGAGATCACAGCAGCTGCCAGAGCTGTTAGCCAAAGCGCCCTACGGAGAAGAAGAAAAGAGGATGCGAGGCCTTTCAGTTCACCGCCACTTAGTAACAGCAGCCTTGTGGAAAAGCTTGCGGAATGGGAAAGACAAATCCCAGTGCAACTAAATATTAGAGGTCTCTTTCTTACTGCGTTATATATGGGTCTAATAGCAAACGTCAACCGGGACAAAACAAGCGCAGCGGATAAAATATAGCCGTCGAGAGACGTGCAGACGGACGTGTGGACAGACAGGACACAGGCATGAATGTCTCAGCAGGGAGAAATCTATTAGAATGCAGATATCAGCATAAAGGGTCATACATGGCAGATGCTGAGTGGAAAAACTTTAGAAATGCTTGCGGACAAAGGAAATTTGTAGTGTGAGAACAGTCTGACAAAACACTTCGGCATAATGAGCTAATTATGTTTGTTTGGAATCTGAAGGTGAATGGTAGGTTTGTTATGAATAATAATGACCTAATAAAATAGGCGGGAAACGTGTTTTTTTTTATAAGAACATAAGAACATGGACAAGTCATTGGATGAACTCGTTGGCTCTGGTTCAAAACTTTTTTTCTGTTCCTTTTTCTGTTAAAGAAATGAAAAACTCAGCAACATTAAATTGATCAAAAATGACAGTAAAGACTTTTATAATGTTAAGATTTAATTTTTCGAATAAATGCTGTTCTTTTGAACATTCTATTCATCTAAGAATTCAGAAAAAATATATGTTGAGCAGCACAACTGTTTTCAGCATTGATAATAATAATAATCAGAAATGTTTCTTGAGCAGCAGATCATCATTGTAGAACGATTTCTGAAGGATCATGTGACACTGAAGACTGGAGTAATGATGCTGGAAATTCAGCTTTAACATCATAGGGGACTAAATGCCATTCTAAAATATATTCGCATAGAAAAAATCACAATATTACTGTTTTTACTGCCTTGAAATGTAGCCAAAACATATATTTTATGTCATGTGCGCCTAGAGCTGTGAAACGATTAATCACATCCAAAATAAACGTTTGTATTGTTTACATAATATATGTGTGTGTATATTTAATATGCATAATACATGCATGTTGTATATATTTAAGAAAAGTGTGTTATTTATGGATAAATATTTATGTTTATTTATAATATAAATGATATATATACAATATATACATGCAAATATTTCTTAAATATGTACATGCATGTGTGTGTATTTATATATACAAAATAATTATACTCAGTACACACACATATATTATGTAAACACAAACTTTTATTTTGGAGGCTTCACACAGCTCAGTATTGGAACTCAGCCTTTATCCTGTATAAGTGAGCGCTCTTGTTTAATAAGAAGCTATCATCCTCTTTTTGTTTTTTTTGTTTTTCTCCTCACACAGTAGCACGACTTCAGCCACTGTGCCGATGTGAAAGCATTCATAATCTCTTCATCAATTCCTCATAGCCGCTGCTAATTACCCGACTCTTGATAACAGGCCTCAGAAGAGCCTTTGAAATGCAACAAGTCAATTACCTGTAAGGTGGATTAATGTAAGCTTACTGGGCCTGTGATCTTCCTCTCGACCCTCCCCTCATTCTCCTCACACAGCAAGACTCACATCCCTTTAAGGCATTACCCACGCATCTCATTTACATCGCCCCGCAGACAATTATCACACTCAGAAAAGTGCAATTGTGTTTTCTACCTCATTAAGCAATAGAACAACAAAGCCCCTGTTTCCCTCTCCCCTTCGCTCGGCTTTTCCTTCCCTTTTTCCCGCACACCTTCTATCCAGGAAAAGTGAGAACAGGGAAACTAAGGGTCTATTGAAGCTCTAAAGGTCTTTTTGATACTTTTACTCTATCGCTTAAACTTTTGTGGTCGGTACGATTTTTTTTAATGTTTTCTGATTTGAAAGAAGTCTCTTCTTCTTACCAAGGCTGCATTTATTTGATTAAAATTACAGTAATAACTGTAATATTGTAAAATATTATTACTATTTGAGATAACTGTTTTCTATTTATGTACATTTTAAAATATAATTTATTCCTGTGATGTAAAGCTAAATTTTCAGCATCATTACTCCAGTCTTCAGTGTCACATGATCATACAGAAATCATTCTAATATGATGATTTGCTGCTCAAAAAACATTTCTGATTATTATTATCAATGTTGAAAACAGTTGTGCTGCAGCTTAATTAATGAAAACAATTATTATAAACAAATCCTACTGACCTCGACCTTTTAGATGATAGAAAAATTCAGCAGAATTGTTTTATGGATGTATGATCTATGTATTCATGTATTTATTTTTTTCCCCAAGATATTTTTTATTATTATATTAAAATAAATGAAATTATTTAAGATATATCATATTTTTTTATTATTTATTTTTATCAAAATTATAATTCACAGAGTTTTTTTTAAATAGGCCTACTAAATAGGCCTACTAAATATATACTTTATTTAAAATATGTACATTTATTTTATTTAGTTTTAATTATTTTGTTTTATTCATAAATGATTTATCTCATTTTAAATGATAAAATAAATACTTTATCTAAAATATATTCCATTTAGTTTTTATGATTTTATTGACTGATCTTTACAGACTACAGACTATATATAAAGTAGTCTGTAAAGATAGGTAAATAGAATCATAAAAACTAAATGGAATATATATATATATAATCGGGTTTTCTCAATTACAGGTAAACATATATATATATATATAAAGTAGTCTGTAAAGATTATTACACTCTAAAAAATGCTGGGTTGTTTCAACCCAATTTTGGGTAAAATATGGACAAACCCAAATGTTGGGTTAAAAATGTAATGTAAATATTTAACCAATGGCCGGGTTTGTCCATATTTTACCCAAAATTGGGTTGAAACAACCCAGCATTTTTTAGAGTGTACATATTATATATATATTGTTTTTTTGCCTGTAATTGAGAAAACCCAATTATAAACATTGTTAAAAAATTAGTGGTGGTTTTGGGTACAGATCCCTCACTCAAGCTAAATCCCAGAGAAACTTTGTCTTCTTTGTCCGAATCCTAAGAAAACCGTTTCTCTGGGACTTTGGTTTCAGTGACTAATGAAATAAGCTAGTCTCTGGAAGGAGGCTGATCTTTTATACTCTCACCTGATCCAGAAATCCAACTGTGGACTGAACAGAAAGTGCAGAACTGACCTGGGATCAGCGTGGCCACTGTGAAACAGACATCTGCCCAGAGACAGCGGCTCCGACCTCCTGCCTCGTGTCCTGTGAACATTGTTAAAAGCTCAGCGCTCCCTCTCCATTCTCATTGAGAGAGACCAAAGAGTGTTTATTCAAAGAGTCATTTCAACCCACCGGCCCCCTGGTGCCTGGCTTTTTCATGGTAAAACTTTCAAATTGTAATCTCAGGAGAACCAAGCACACATATTTGTTCATGCCTGATCTCCCACATAATCGAATGACACCAGATGGCAAGCCGAAGGACGTGCCGGCGGACCTATAAAAGAGGGGAAGAAAATGCCATCATAAGAATACCCAAGAATATAAACGTAATTTTATGAGCCTCTAAAAATACCTAACCCTCCGAAGGTTTCACATTTTCAGGCCCAAAGCAGTTCATCCGACCTCTACCGAAGCTTTTAAATCAGCAACAAAGCGTTTCTTTGTTTGTGTAAAACGTTTAAAAACGTAACGCCTCTTCTCATATTGCACCAAAGAGGTTATTGTCAAATCAGGGCCCAAAAAAACTCAAATGACCTTTTCTGACACCTTCAGATCCTCACTTGTAACAACTTGAAATGAAAATGCAAATCACGTTATTTAACTGGAAAGACAATCAAACAAAACCCGAAGGAGCAGATATCATTTTTGATGTACGTTTTTTGCGTCCACATAGGGTGATTTAGATCTATGTGTATACATAAGTGCGCGTGCCACAAATAAGCATGGTTTCATATCGCAAGAGCCGAAGGAAAAGTCCTTCCAACTGCTGGAATTCACACACTAGCTGGCGGTTGAGACGGTTAAAGCGTAATTCAGGCAGTCTTCATGAGAAATGGCAGTGCGTCTTTGGCCACTAACTATGAAAGTGTGGAGACATTCCTGGTTGGTATGAGTGACCATGGAGTCGCCACAGTTTCGTGCATGTAGAGACACACACACACACACACACACACACTCAGT